>NW_022990279.1:689442-774446 GCF_902827175.1 Gymnodraco acuticeps | reverse complement strand
GTGATGTGTGTGTGTGTGTGTGTGTGTGTGTGTGTGTGGCCTAGCATTACTATACTTGTGGGGACGCCTAAATCTGATCTACACAGTCAGGTGTGGGGACTCGCCTCCCTTATGGGACAAATGGAGGTCCTCATAAGGGAATCATTAATTTTTAGGGTGAAGACTTGGTTAGGTTTAGGGTAAGGTTAAGGGTAAGGTTAAGGGTTAGGGTTAGGCATGTGTTGGTTATGGTTAAGGTTAGGATAAGTCTCCAGGAAATGCATGTAAGTCAATGTAATTCCCCTGAAATGATGTATACATGGTATGTGTGTGTGTGTGTGTGTGTGTGTGTGTGGTGTGTGTGTGTGTGTGTGTGTGTGTGTGTGTGTGTGTGTGTGTGTGTGTGTGTGTGTGTGTGTGTGTGTGTGTGTGTCCGTCCACATTTTTACTTATCCAACAAATACACACATTACTAATCCAGAGATTGTACACTCTGTACACATTTGTAAATATATACAGTAATTTCATATAAATGATTCTGAAATGGGCCATAATGCATAACAAGTACTTTTTATTTTGTTAATTCAAGTAAATAATGCAACAACAAAAAATGTAGGGCTTGGGAATAGCGTAAACATAGAAATACTCAGGTATAGTACAAATAAAGTGAGTACAAATACCTTAAAAGTGTACTGAAGTACTTGAGTAAATGTACATTCAGACACTGAAATGTAAATAAAGAATAGATAGGTAACACTTTATTTATTTGTATTTTATTTAACCTTTATTTAACCAGATAAAAGCATTGAGATAACATCTCATGTTCAATGCTGACCTGGCCAAGAAGCAACGTTACACACAACACAAACATATAAAATACAGAGAACATAACTAAGAAAACAAAATACTTTATATTAAGGTACACAAATTAACCGTCAACTAGTTGCTAATTAACATGCATATTAGCAGTATGTTGGCTCTTTATTAGTCATTATAAAACACGTATTAACCCGTTAAGCCCCAAGCCTGTTTTTCAGGCCTCAGGCTCGAAAATGACATTCCCAGAACAAATGACCATATCTTCCCTTCTAAAAGGGTTAACTTAATCATCTTTTTTCACAAAACAATGATAAACCTGTGAGTTGGATGTAGAAAAGTCAGAATCAATATAGATTTTTTTTATTTTAAAGTAAATTCAGATTGAACATAGCAAAACAATGTAAATGATAGTGTCCGTCCAGAAAAATAACATGACTTATAGTGAAAAACACCCTTGAATGATGGGATGGTAGACTAAAAGCTTTAGGAATCCAAACTATAACATATAATAAGTACCCTGTATCAAGATTGATGCAAAACAAGTGACATTTGACCTTTTTAGAGAGGTTTACAAAAAACAAAACACTTCTGGGGTCATTTGGGTGCATTTTCCATATCTCTGGCCCCCCTTGGTCAATTTTGATGATTGACAACTCTTTTTAACCGTTAGAGCCAAAATAATCGAGGGGAAGTTCCTAAATCCACCTACATGTTACCAAATAAGGAGTGAGAGTGATGCGTAGCAGGAATACCTAAAACCGGAAGCTGTCATATACTCTATAGCTATCTCAGCTATATTTGAAATCTCCGTTTTTGACAGAAATGCAATGAAGGGTTATCAGTAATCATTTCAAAGTGACACAGACACATTGGATGAACCATTGGATTAACCTTCAGCAGCGTTTTTATCGTTGTAATGCCATTGAACACGACTTATGATTAGAACAACAGCAAAGGTTATGTTATTTATAACATAACATAGGATTTCATAAAGTATTTTTAAAATAGTTGATACATTATTCAAATATAGGAATAGTAGATAGGATTACTTAAATTATAGTACCTTATATTTCATCTTTTTTCCCTTTCGACCCTTGCGGTTTATTCTTAAAAACCCTTACCCACCCCCCATGTTCCCTCTGCTGGTCTATGGCCTTGTAGAGGGTAACGGGGTACAGAGTCGTTTAGATAAGCCGGGGAGTGCATCTGACGAAGAGATAGGTTGTTGTGCTCCCTCTCTCTGTTTCTTATCCTATATCTAATAGAACTGCTCGGGTCTTGATAGATTGAGTGGGGAAGTTCATGAGATCTTTCTAGAGGGTTATCAAGAATAACTATTATCCAATGACCTTCTCCCTCTCTGTCTGTGTCTGTGTATTCTCTTGTTCCGATTAACCCAGCCAAATCTTTTTTCTTGTTTTGTATCTATATCTACGCCGGGATCCGGAGTCGAGGCTGATCCTCTTGCTGTAGTCCTGTGTCTTGGATCCTCTGTCCTGAGTTCTGGATTAAGTCGTGGACTTCGGGTCGTGGCTGAACCTGTCTCTGCGGTCCTGCCTTGGGTCTCGTCATGCTGCTTCCCTGATGGCTTCCACAGGATTGTCGCTGACATCCTCGTGGATTCATCTTCTTATTACAGACACATGCATTTCCTAACATTCGGTCTATATGCTGTAAAATGTATTATCTCTTCGATTTACACACGGCATCTATTGCACGTCTGTCCGTCCTGGGAGAGGGATCCCTCCTCTGTTGCTCTCCCTGAGGTTTCTCCCATGTTCCCCTTAAACTGTGGGTTTTCTCTGGAAGTTTTTCCTTGTACGATGTGAGGGTCTAAGGACAGAGGGTCTAAGGACAGAGGGTCTAAGGATAGAGGATGTCGTTTTTCTCATACTGATATTCTGAACAATCTGTGCTGTTGTATTTGCTGTAAAGTGTCTCTACTGTAGGCTAATTTTATTTTATGTACAGCACTTTGGCTCGACCAAAAATCGTTTATAAATGTGCTATATAAATAAAACTTGATTTGATTTGAAAGGTGAGAATACCTCTGGTTTTGCTCCGTAAAGCTACGTGGTGTGATGTCTGGGTCTTTTCCCCCTGTCGCGAGTTCTGACCGCTCAGTGATGATACTTAGATTTTTGGAATCTGTGGAATCTCAGCTTGCTAATCGATATATTGTTTGTGCAGATCCGATAAGTAATACGAGTATTTTACCGTCAATTCTGTGCTAAGTGCATTAGAATGTTTTCGCTCAGGGATCATTTAGATGCTTCTTGTGAGACTTGTGTTTTGTTTCGGAAAAAATGGTTCGTATCGTCAGTTAGCTGAGTTTCTTCCCGTTAAGTCGGTATGACACATTAATAGGTTTTCAAATGTTAAGAAGCCCTGAGACAGTTTTGTGAAGAAAAAAAAGCCTGGCTACAGGCTTTTTTTTTAACAGGTTAATGCCTTATTCTACATGACCATATTCTACAAGTAATAAGCCATTAGTTGAGAGTTTTTCTTTAACCTGTTGAACCCCATCCCCCCGCCTCCGGGCGGAAAAACGCATCATCTGCAGGAAACAGCGTCTGAGGGATTCTTAATATTTAATAAACCATGAATGTTTTATATCGATGTAACGGGAAGAAACTCAGCTAACTGATATCTAGCGCTGAGCCTCTAAATTAGCCACGAGCGAAAAATGCTAATGCATTACTGCTCAGAAACTCACTCATAACACCCTTATTACTTATCGTAGCTGCACATCCAACCCATCAATCTGCATCGTGAGAAGACACAGAATTGATCGGTACCTACATTATCACTCCATGATAAGAACTCGCGACTTTATAAACAAAAACAGACATCAAAACATGTGGCGCTAAAACTGAATACGCGAAGCCCCCACTTTTTTTTGTTAACGTGTGTGTTTGATTTTATTGGCTCTAACAGAGAGATGTCAATCACCAACATCGACCAATGGGTTCCAGAGAAACGGCAAAAACGCCCCCTTCCACCCAAATCACCTCAGAGGTGGAGTTTTTTTTGCTAAACCACTCTAGAAAGGTAACATTTCACTTGTTTTGCATCAATCTTGATACAGGGTACTTATTATATGTTGTAGTTTGGATTCCGAAAGCTTTTAGTCTACTAACCCATCATCCAAGGTTAGTTTTCACTATAAGTAAAACACATTTTTTGGACGGACACTAACCTTTACAGTTTTTTACTATGTTCAATCTTAATTTTCTTTAAAATAAAAAACATCTATATTGATTCTGACTTTTCTACATCCAACTCACAGGTTTATCATTACTTTGAGAAAAAAGATTATTAATTTAACCCTTTTAGAAGAGAAGATATTATGGTCATTTGTTCTGGAAATATAATTTTCGAGCCTGAGACCAGAAAAACAGGGATTGGGGTTCAACAGGTTAATAACCCTCTAATTAGTGCTTATTTATTGCAAGTAAGGAAGTTGTTGTACATGAGTTTTGGTCTTAATATGCTCTGCTCAATATGGGCCTAATAAGGCAGTAGTACATTTATAAAAACAGGATAACATAATTACCATAATATAATACTGTGAACATATCCATTCTGCATAAAGATAACTTTTACTTTTGATACTTGGAGTACATTTAGCTAAAAAATGTGCTATTTAGTACTTTTACAAGGAACTTTTTAAGTATTCTATTTGTTATCAAACCAAAGATAAAAAATATGGTAACAGTTTATATTAATGTACACAAATTAACCATCAACTAGTTGTTAATTAACGTGTATATTAGCAGTATATTGGCTCTTTAATAGTCATTATAAAACGGACAAGTCAAATCAAGCAATCTGATTGGTTCTTAGCCGTGATATAATGAGCGTATACCACGGGTGGAATTGTAGTTACTTTTCACAACAAGTCAGTATCCCTCCGCGTCTGAGAAAAGCTACAACCGTTACAACTGTTACATCACGTCCGTTACAAAACTAACTAACTAACAAAGCTTAAGATGGAAACATGTAAGGGATAATGTGCAGCAAGGACTTATTGACCGTTGTTAAGGACGCTCACATCTGCAGAAAGAAGTCTGGTCGATTTAACTGTATACAGTTGGGCTGAAAAGCAAACTGCCTTTTCAAACTGGGACAAGAAAACATCGGAGAAGTAACGGGCAGGAACCCTCCTGTTTACGTAACGGTCCAGACACAGACATCAAACGGCAAAACATATTCATTACATTACATTACATTTAGCTGACGCTTTTATCCAAAGCGACTTACAATAAGTGCGTTCGACCAACAAAGTACAAACTTGAAGAAAACAGAATCATAAAGTACATCAGGTTTCATAGAGCAAAAACATTTCAAGTGCTACTCAACTGGCTTTAGGTAAGCCAGCCCTTTATTAGTATATAAGTGCTTTGTTAATAGTTCTATCGCTTGAAGTGGAGTCGAAAGAGATGAGTTTTCAGTCTGGGCCGGAAGGTGCAAGCTATCTGCTGTCCTGATGTCAATGGGGAGCTCATTCCACCATTTAGGAGCCAGGATAGCAAACCCACGTGTTTTTGCTGATGGGAACTTGGGTCCCCCTCGCAGTGAGGGTGCAGCGATATTCAGTTGCCAGTTACTTTGGCATTAGGGCAGGGATATCTAGATACTTTCCAAGGTTTGACATAATGAATTGTGCTACTTTTAAAGCAAGCAAAAATGTTTTCAAATCTGTAATAAACAGTGGCGAACCGTGTCCATCACAACTGGACCTTCTGTAGACACACACACCCCCCGCCGCCGGCCCCCCCCCCCCTCCGCCGCCGCCCCCGCCGCATTATAATGTCCGTCTTTTCACTGAATTGTCGTCTTGAAAATGGTACTCACAACAATTCCGCAACAACTTCATCTTCACCTGTTGCACTTGTCATTTCAACAAAAACAATAAAACGGCATGAATTGCTTCGTCGCATTCATAGATCCTCGGTCTCGAGCCATGTAGGCTACAACAACTTCCTTACATGCAATAAATAAGCACTAATTAGAGGGTTATTGAGGAAAAACATATCAGTGCAAATCAACCAATCAGAATCGTTTATTCAACTATGCCGTGTACTAAATAGACTTAAATACGTGTATGTCTATATGTGAATGGTGGAGTTCAATACAGTTGTAGGATTTTTTACAGTGTAAAATAATAATAAGGGTCTATAAATAGAAGACATTTGGCCCTGCTTTAAGAACGCTCACAGGGGAGGACTTTTTCTGCAGCGGCAGCATACATGAAGAACAAAAGCATGAGATTCATGACGAGCGATCAGAGACCTCCAGGAGCACGGCTGGGAAACATCCCACAATGCACTGGGGGAGAGTCACGGGAGGAAATATTGAGTTTCTCTGGGGAAGAAGAAGAAGAAGACTTTGCCTTTTAGGGTGTGTGTGTGTGTGTGTGGTGTGTGTGTGTGTGTGTGTGTGTGTGTGTGTGTGTGTGTGTGTGTGTGTGTGTGTGTGTGTGTGTGTGTGTGTGTGTGTATGTGTGTGTGTGTGTGTGTGTATATGTGTGTGTGTGTGTGTGTGTGTGTGTGTGTGTGTGTGTGTGTGTGTGTGTGTGTGTGTGTGTGTGTGTGTGTGTGTGTGTGTGTGTGTGTGTGTGTGTGTTCATGTGAGTTCATAAGCGAAAATATAAAAAAGCGTCTTCCCACGAGACGGCTAGCCAATTATTTCTTCTTGGGAAAACACCAGTGGAAAAAGAGAGAAGAAGAGGGAGGGAGGGAGTGACATAAAAGAGACACATAATGATACAAAGAGACAAGAAATTAATTGAGAGGGACGGAAAACAACACAAAATGACGACAAAGACAAAAGCAGTAGGACAAGAAAGATCAAATTGTGCCTGTTTGTTATCATGGTTATAATGATTTCCCCTCCTGACCTCTGACCTCTGAAAAGTCAGAACAATAAAGCTCCTCCTCCAGGGACACAGCTGTACATCCTGCAGCTGCAAAGCAAGAAGTCGTTATAATGAATACCATGGATGTATTTAAATGTGTTCCATCATGCCCTTTCCTGTTGTGTTATACGTTTTTGTGCATGTCAATGGTCTGCAAAGGCTAAAATCCATGTGTTCCCTACAGAGGAAGTTTCTGAAATGATCTTTGGTTGCGGCTTCATGTAAGTTTCACGTATGAATAAAGTAAATGTTTTTAGGTGCTAGGTGTTTATTGCACATAGGTACAAGTTGTTGTGCACATTAGCTTTTGTGCAGACAGCTATTCAGATCCACTGACGGTACGTCCACACAGCAGCTTTAGACGAATCTTCCACCGCTTCCAAAGCTTCTCTGCCCATTGACTTTGAATGGGGGTGACGTCACTTTGCCTCGCTTTTCGCCGAACTGCATTGTGGGGGAGCGAAGCGAAGATTTCCAGGATTTCCAGGATTCAAAAGTTGAGCAATGTTCAACTTTTGAAGTTGAGCTGGAAGCGTCAGCCAATCAAATCACGTTTATGCAAATCTGACAGTAGAAGTGCTAGCCAATCAAACCGCATGTAAGCAGGGAGAACCAGACCACAGTTCATTTCCTCATATTCCAAACGAGAAATTACGGTAGCAAATCACCCGGTTCTTTACGACCAGAACTATTAACGGGATACAAACCGGAGGAACCAGGCATGGAGGGAGGTGGCAGAGACAGTGGGTGAAACTGGTAGGTTTTCGCCTGTTTGGGGAGTTTATATATATATATATATTGCTCGCTAAAATCCCCGGGGTTTTTTGCTTTGTATGTCGGGGGCGGGATATTCATGTGATTGGTTGTTGGTCGCGTTGCTCGCAAAAAATCCCCAAGCTTTCAGACACGCCCAGCTCCAAGATTTTCAAGATTTTTGAAAAGCTGCTGTGTGGACGTAGCGTTACAGATGGACAGTGAAACTCCAAATATTGTATTTAATAAATATATTATTTAAGATATATTACATCAGAACTCTCATCAAAGACCTGACTCCAGACCGATCTGATATTTTCTAAACAGCGTCTGTAAGCTCTAATATCAGCAGGTCCTCTCTAACCTGAACCTGAACTCCTGAGAACGATTAATTGAAGTGTGTTTGCGGTGAAAAGAGAAACCACTTCATCCACCGCTGCTCCTCTTTCACACACACTCTGTAATATGTGGCTGCATTGAAATGATTTCACCTCCGCTCGTTCACACTGCGTTTCTAAAGGTGGATTAAAAACATGACCGGAGATAAATTAACTAAGAGGCAGGCACACATCGGCCTTGGCGACACGGCTCAGGCAAAACATATTAAAAAATAATATCAATGCAGGAAGATAGGGAAAAAAACTGACAGCTGAATGTGAGGGATGTTTGAACTCGCTCAGAGCTGAAAGAGACTCCTAACTGCACAGAAGAAGAAGAGCAGGAAATAATCTAACTTTTCTAAAAAGTAAACTAAACTCTTGTCTTTCTCCACGCATCTTGACAAAGTCTTCCTCTGATTTGAACCTGTTGTGAGTTTTTGTTTGATTACAGTTTCATTGTGATAGTCTCTCTCCTCATGTGGCTATCAAGTCTTTCTTTTACTTCCTGCCTTTGTCTTTTCCCATCATTGTTGGCTTCACGTTCCAATGAGTAACTCTTAATAGACTCTGCTATCCTGGCTCCAAAATGGTGGAACAAAAATAAATTAGATTTTTCCATTAGATTTTGGTGTATTGCAGAACATGAGCTTTGTGGCAAAGACATTGTGTTGATAATTACACATTTTGTTCAATAGGATAATCTCCACATGTTAACACCACTTTGTGACGTTTCAAATAAAAAGCTAACTTAATGCTATATAAACAAACTACTTGTCCCTTACCGCTAAGCTAACGGCGGCTAATGTTCCACGTGATGACGTTTTCTTTTCTCAATTAGTCAACTGTGAGAAAACGACCGAACATTCAGACATTCACCAGTGGTGTATATACAAACGTATTTTATGTCGTAGAACAAAACGTGAACATTCCTTCAGTTTTTGTTAACCACAGACCTTATTTCAGGCATTTAACCACAAACAAATTAAAAAAACATTGACTTAGAGACGAGGGAACCGTAAGGGGTAAAAAGCCGACTCATTGCAGGGTTTCAGGACTCATTCCTGAACCGCTCTACCATTTCCACGTCTGAGAAACAAAGTCATTGTGTTGCTCATGTTCTGACCGAAACAGTGAACTCACCTCTTCGAAGCGTCCGTCCACGATAATCTGAGCGCGACACTTTGAGCCCAGAAACAGTCATCAGGACTGAGGACACCAACACAAAATAAACCTTCTTGTCTACACACATCTTGGTCACAATGTGAGGGCAAGTAGATACATACACACACACACACACACACACACACACACACACACACACACACACACACACACACACACAGTGGCAGTGTGTTAAACGGTTATTTGCTCTGGCTGCCTGAGCCAATAGGATTCAACCAGCTGTGGAGTTGTGGACACACAGAGCTGAACCCTGGGACTACCTGTGTGTTTGTGTGTGTGTGTGTGTGTGTGTGTGTGTGTGTGTGTGTGTGTGTGTGTGTGTGTGTGTGTGTGTGTGTGTGTGTGTGTGTGTGTGTGTGTGTGTGTGTGTGTGTGTGTGTGTGTGTGTGTGTGTGTGTGTGTGTGTGTGTGTGTGTGTGTGTGTGTGTGTGTGTGTGTGTGTTTCCTGTTAATGGGAACATCTGAAATGTGTTTTCCTGCCAGGGGTGAAGACCCTGTAATGACAAAACGTCACATTTTGTTTGTTAAAGACTCGGAAGTGAACAGGAGAGACGCTGAAGCTCCTGATAAATACTGCCATTAAACCAGAGAGAGACTCCGTGATGAAGACGAGCTGTTCTTCCTTTCTTCTTCTTTATTTCCTCTACTCCATCTCTATGAGAGCTCCTCTGGAGGCACATATGATATTAATATTATTTATCTAACATTATGAAAGCCCAGAATACTTGAGTCAGGAAGTCTTTACACTTCACACAGGAAACTAACCACAGTGTCCTCATGCATCGACAAATCCTGTTTCAGGAACGATTATATTGAATTAAGAAAATTACATTATTAAAATCTGACAAAATCTGATAAATAATTACAATAATAAATTGTAGTATTATTATTTAATTCATGTTATTTTTTATATTCAATATTAATTTAATGGGTAAAATAAAACAAATGTTTTAATAATGATTTCCTGTGAGTGACAAGAGACGCCATTATAAGACATTACAGTTGTCTTTATGTAAATGTCATTTATTTGCTTTTATTAGGATTTTATCTTTATTGTCTTTGCATTTTATGTGTATATAAACTCTAATTATTTATTTAAAAAATGTGTTGCTTTTTCACATTTAGGTGATATCTTGTCTATTTAATTTGTTACTTTGCAACTATTTTAATCAGTTTTATTTATTCAATATTATCATATTTTCTTGCCTCCATCACATACTAGTTTGACCAATATCCATCAACCCCCCCCCCCCAACATTTGACCCCTCACCCTGCAGCAGTGTAACACACACATGACACAGACTTAAAACAGATAAACACACTCAGAGAGCAACACACACTGATAAGCGTCTGATTTCGGTGTATTCAGGACTTATCTTTTAGTTTTCAGGGGGCAGAGATGGCAAAAGTACCCTTTACTCAAGTAGTACAGATACTCGTGTTTAAAAATACTCTGAAATGATGGATACATGGATCGTGTCCAAATCAATAGGCACGCAATGACTCTAAATAATAATGATCAGGCCACCAAACACACATTCAAACTAAAGGAACCAGCTGTTTGGAAAATGAGAGAAGTAGAAAGTACAGGTATTTGTGTTCAACATGTGAGAAGTAGAAAGTACAGGTATTTGTGTTCAACATGTAAGAAGTAGAAAGTACAGGTATTTGAGTTCAACATGTAAGAAGTAGAAAGTACAGGTATTTGTGTTCAACATGTAAGAAGTAGAAAGTACAGGTATTTGAGTTCAACATGTAAGAAGTAGAAAGTACAGGTATTTGGGTTCAACATGTAAGAAGTAGAAAGTACAGGTATTTGTGTTCAACATGTAAGAAGTAGAAAGTACAGGTATTTGAGTTCAACATGTAAGAAGTAGAAAGTACAGGTATTTGGGTTCAACATGTAAGAAGTAGAAAGTACAGGTATTTGAGTTCAACATGTAAGAAGTAGAAAGTACAGGTATTTGAGTTCAACATGTAAGAAGTAGAAAGTACAGGTATTTGTGTTCAACATGTAAGAAGTAGAAAGTACAGGTATTTGAGTTCAACATGTAAGAAGTAGAAAGTACAGGTATTTGGGTTCAACATGTAAGAAGTAGAAAGTACAGGTATTTGAGTTCAACATGTAAGAAGCAGAAAATACAGGTATTTGAGTTCAACATGTAAGAAGTAGAAAGTACAGGTATTTGGGTTCAACATGTAAGAAGTAGAAAAGTACAGGTATTTGAGTTCAACATGTAAGAAGTAGAAAGTACAGGTATTTGTGTTCAACATGTAAGAAGTAGAAAGTTCAGGTATTTGTGTTCAACATGTAAGAAGTAGAAAGTACAGGTATTTGTGTTCAACATGTAAGAAGTAGAAAGTACAGGTATTTGGGTTCAACATGTAAGAAGTAGAAAGTACAGGTATTTGGGTTCAACATGTAAGAAGTAGAAAGTACAGGTATTTGAGTTCAACATGTAAGAAGTAGAAAGTACAGGTATTTGAGTTCAACATGTAAGAAGTAGAAAGTACAGGTATTTGAGTTCAACATGTAAGAAGTAGAAAGTACAGGTATTTGTGTTCAACATGTAAGAAGTAGAAAGTACAGGTATTTGTGTTCAACATGTAAGAAGTAGAAAGTACAGGTATTTGGGTTCAACATGTAAGAAGTAGAAAGTACAGGTATTTGGGTTCAACATGTAAGAAGTAGAAAGTACAGGTATTTGAGTTCAACATGTAAGAAGTAGAAAGTACAGATATTTGGGTTTAAAATGTAAGAAGTAGAAAGTACAGGTATTTGGGTTCAACATGTAAGAAGTAGAAAGTACAGGTATTTGTGTTCAACATGTAAGAAGTAGAAAGTACAGGTATTTGTGTTCAACATGTAAGAAGTAGAAAGTACAGGTATTTGAGTTCAACATGTAAGAAGTAGAAAGTACAGGTATTTGGGTTCAAAATGTAAGAAGTAGAAAGTACAGGTATTTGAGTTCAACATGTAAGAAGTAGAAAGTACAGGTATTTGAGTTCAACATGTAAGAAGTAGAAAGTACAGGTATTTGTGTTCAACATGTAAGAAGTAGAAAGTACAGGTATTTGTGTTCAACATGTAAGAAGTAGAAAGTACAGGTATTTGTGTTCAACATGTAAGAAGTAGAAAGTACAGGTATTTGTGTTCAACATGTAAGAAGTAGAAAGTACAGGTATTTGAGTTCAACATGTAAGAAGTAGAAAGTACAGGTATTTGAGTTCAACATGTAAGAAGTAGAAAGTACAGGTATTTGTGTTCAACATGTAAGAAGTAGAAAGTACAGGTATTTGTGTTCAACATGTAAGAAGTAGAAAGTTCAGGTATTTGAGTTCAACATGTAAGAAGTAGAAAGTACAGGTATTTGTGTTCAACATGTGAGAAGTAGAAAGTACAGGTATTTGAGTTCAACATGTGAGAAGTAGAAAGTACAGGTATTTGGGTTCAACATGTAAGAAGTAGAAAGTACAGGTATTTGAGTTCAACATGTAAGAAGTAGAAAGTACAGGTATTTGTGTTCAACATGTAAGAAGTAGAAAGTACAGGTATTGTGTTCAACATGTAAGAAGTAGAAAGTACAGGTATTTGTGTTCAACATGTAAGAAGTAGAAAGTACAGGTATTTGTGTTCAACATGTAAGAAGTAGAAAGTACAGGTATTTGTGTTCAACATGTAAGAAGTAGAAAGTACAGGTATTTGTGTTCAACATGTAAGAAGTAGAAAGTACAGGTATTGAGTTCAACATGTAAGAAGTAGAAAGTACAGGTATTTGAGTTCAACATGTAAGAAGTAGAAAGTACAGGTATTTGTGTTCAACATGTAAGAAGTAGAAAGTTCAGGTATTTGAGTTCAACATGTAAGAAGTAGAAAGTACAGGTATTTGTGTTCAACATGTGAGAAGTAGAAAGTACAGGTATTTGAGTTCAACATGTGAGAAGTAGAAAGTACAGGTATTGGGTTCAACATGTAAGAAGTAGAAAGTACAGGTATTTGAGTTCAACATGTAAGAAGTAGAAAGTACAGGTATTTGTGTTCAACATGTAAGAAGTAGAAAGTACAGGTATTTGTGTTCAACATGTAAGAAGTAGAAAGTACAGGTATTTGTGTTCAACATGTAAGAAGTAGAAAGTACAGGTATTTGTGTTCAACATGTGAGAAGTAGAAAGTACAGGTATTTGTGTTCAACATGTAAGAAGTAGAAAGTACAGGTATTTGTGTTCAACATGTAAGAAGTAGAAAGTACAGGTATTTGTGTTCAACATGTGAGAAGTAGAAAGTACAGGTATTTGTGTTCAACATGTAAGAAGTAGAAAGTACAGGTATTTGTGTTCAACATGTGAGAAGTAGAAAGTACAGGTATTTGTGTTCAACATGTAAGAAGTAGAAAGTACAGGTATTTGTGTTCAACATGTAAGAAGTAGAAAGTACAGGTATTTGTGTTCAACATGTAAGAAGTAGAAAGTTCAGGTATTTGTGTTCAACATGTAAGAAGTAGAAAGTACAGGTGTTTGTGTTCAACATGTAAGAAATAGAAAGTACAGGTATTTGTGTTCAACATGTAAGAAGTAGAAAGTACAGGTATTTGAGTTCAACATGAGAGAAGTAGAAAGTACAGGTATTTGTGTTCAACATGTAAGAAGTAGAAAGTTCAGGTATTTGAGTTCAACATGTAAGAAGTAGAAAGTACAGGTGTTTGTGTTCAACATGTAAGAAGTAGAAAGTACAGGTGTTTGTGTTCAACATGAGAGAAGTAGAAAGTACAGGTATTTGTGTTCAACATGTAAGAAGTAGAAAGTTCAGGTATTTGAGTTCAACATGTAAGAAGTAGAAAGTACAGGTGTTTGTGTTCAACATGTAAGAAGTAGAAAGTACAGGTGTTTGTGTTCAACATGTAAGAAGTAGAAAGTACAGGTATTTGTGTACAACATGTAAGAAGTAGAAAGTACAGGTATTTGTGTACAACATGTAAGAAGTAGAAAGTACAGGTATTTGAGTTCAACATGTAAGAAGTAGAAAGTACAGGTGTTTGTGTTCAACATGTAAGAAGTCAAAGTAAAAAGTTGTCAGAAAAATAAGTAGGGGAGTGAAGTACTGATACCAGAAAAATGTATTTAAGTACAGTAACGAAGTATTTGTACTCCACTACTTCCCACCTCTGTTAGGGGTCCTCAGTCACAGAAAGAGATGGTGGGGGGGGTGGGGTTCAGTGTATAGGACGTTGCATATTTTACCCGGGGGGATTTCTATCTGCTGCGTTAGATATTTCTCGCTGTGTTTCAGCCGGAGGATTGACCTGTCAGCCTCGCTCTGTTTCTGCAGATAGATACTTCCTGTTTCCCCTCACAGCTATAATAACGTGTCTATAATAAATATCTGGAACAAACTCCCAGAAACCTGCAGGTCGGCTTTTAATGAGTGTTTTGAAATGCCATTCTCTTAACGTCTTTCATTTTTGTAAAGCACTTTGAATTACCTTGTGTTGAAAGGTGCTATATAAATACACTTGCCTTGCCTTACTGTACACACACACACACACACACAAACACACACACACACACACACACACACACACACACACACACACACACACACACACACACACACACACACACACACACACCCTGATAGGAAGGATTTGTACATAAAGTTGCACTGTGTGGCCAGTAGTATGTGGACAAGTTTGCTTTAGTTTGAATAGGGTTTTCAATGTGATCTCATCTCATAGGAAGACTTACAAACAGCAAGTAGCATTCAAGGACATTTCTCAAGTCCTATTTGCACATTTAAGCTTCTCTTGTGTCACTTATCGCCGTGTTTACATTCCTAACTCCTAACATATGGACAATACACTACTTTTACATAAATAACTGGACTTACTTCACCTATAAACAGCTTAAACCTTCACACACAACAGTCTCCTCAGGCATGGACTTACCTTACAAACACTGTTTCGGGAACAATAATTACTGAGGTTAGAGAAAGCAGGATGTTATGCTGTAATGGGGGAAGGGAAGAGACAGATTGCATGTAACAGGATTACACATCAGCATACTACTACTACAATAGGTACTACTTTCTTTAAATATCGATCTATGAAACAAAATTAATACGTTTTCTTTTAAGTAACGAGAGTTTTGTACATTTTGTTTCTCTACCTGAATAACGGTATTTTCTGTTGAACCGTTCTGTCTGCATTTGGGTCCGTAAACCCTGACATTAACAGCCAAAAAGATTATGAAATGAAGGGAAAAGACACAAATGTCCCTCATATTAGAAAGTGCCTCACAGTCAGAATGAAGGCGGTCGGATAGTCGATGTGATTTATAGCGTTTGCTGAAGTCAGCAGTCTGCGAGGGGATTCCCTTTTCTCCCACACTTAATAATTGGATCCCTGTGTAAAGACATTTTTACCAGAGCTTTACCCACAATACACTCCTCATAACCCACATTACTAATGAAGACAAATGTTGCAATGCATCCTGGGAGGGTTCTCTAATTGGAGGAGAGGAAACAGAATATTTAGTTTTGAAAGGAAGTCGGAAAATCTGCAAGTGAGAGAGCGTCCACCTTCAGAGGTTTACATTTATTGTATTCCTTTAAAAGTCCTCGGACACTGTCATATTAAATGATGACACAGCAAAGGAATAATACTTTATTTTATATACAGGTGCTTCTGTCTTCTGTTTAGTGGAAATATTTGGAGCTGGAGCTGGATTTAGTTTGTGAAATAAATTAAAAGTTGAAAATAAAGCACCTCGTTTTCCTTAAACTAAGTCCAATAGTCCTGCTGCTGCTTAAAGAGTCCTCTCCTGCTGATGTTCAGGTGTATATCAGTATGTAGTGTCTCTACTTTAAAGAGTCCTCTCCTGCTGATGTTCAGGTGTATATCAGTATGTAGTGTCTCTACTTTAAAGAGTCCTCTCCTGCTGATGTTCAGGTGTATATCAGTGTGTAGTGTCCTCTACTTTAAAGAGTCCTCTCCTGCTGATGTTCAGGTGTATATCAGTATGTAGTGTCTCTACTTTAAAGAGTCCTCTCCTGCTGATGTTCAGGGTGTATATCAGTATGTAGTGTCTCTACTTTAAAGAGTCCTCTCCAGCTGATGTTCAGGTGTGTATCAGTATGTAGTGTCTCTACTTTAAAGAGTCCTCTCCTGCTGATGTTCAGGTGTATATCAGTATGTAGTGTCTCTACTTTAAAGAGTGCTCTCCTGCTGATGTTCAGGTGTATATCAGTATGTAGTGTCTCTACTTTAAAGAGTCCTCTCCTGCTGATGTTCAGGTGTATATCAGTATGTAGTGTCTCTACTTTAAAGAGTCCTCTCCTGCTGATGTTCAGGTGTATATCAGTATGTAGTGTCTCTACTTTAAAGAGTCCTCTCCTGCTGATGTTCAGGTGTATATCAGTATGTAGTGTCTCTACTTTAAAGAGTCCTCTCCTGCTGATGTTCAGGTGTATATCAGTATGTAGTGTCTCTACTTTAAAGAGTCCTCTCCTGCTGATGTTCAGGTGTATATCAGTATGTAGTGTCTCTACTTTAAAGAGCCCTCTCCTGCTGATGTTCAGGTGTATATCAGTATATAGTGTCTCTACTTTAAAGAGTCCTCTCCTGCTGATGTTCAGGTGTATATCAGTATGTAGTGTCTCTACTTTAAAGAGTGCTCTCCTGCTGATGTTCAGGTGTATATCAGTATGTAGTGTCTCTACTTTAAAGAGTCCTCTCCTGCTGAGGTTCAGGTGTATATCAGTATGTAGTGTCTCTACTTTAAAGAGTCCTCTCCTGCTGATGTTCAGGTGTATATCATTATGTAGTGTCTCTACTTTAAAGAGTCCTCTCCTGCTGATGTTCAGGTGTATATCAGTATGTAGTGTCTCTACTTTAAAGAGTCCTCTCCTGCTGATGGTCAGGTGTATATCAGTATGTAGTGTCTCTACTTTAAAGAGTCCTCTCCTGCTGATGTTCAGGTGTATATCAGTATGTAGTGTCTCTACTTTAAAGAGTCCTCTCCTGCTGATGGTCAGGTGTATATCAGTATGTAGTGTCTCTACTTTAAAGAGTCCTCTCCTGCTGATGTTCAGGTGTATATCAGTATGTAGTGTCTCTACTTTAAAGAGTCCTCTCCTGCTGATGGTCAGGTGTATATCAGTATGTAGTGTCTCTACTTTAAAGAGTCCTCTCCTGCTGATGGTCAGGTGTATATCAGTATAGTGACTGTACTTTAAAGAGTCCTCTCCTGCTGATGTTCAGGTGTATATCAGTATGTAGTGTCTCTACTTTAAAGAGTTCTCTCCTGCTGATGTTCAGGTGTATATCAGTATGTAGTGTCTCTACTTTAAAGAGTCCTCTCCTGCTGATGTTCAGGTGTATATCAGTATGTAATGTCTCTACTTTAAAGAGGCCTCTCCTGCTGATGTGCAGGTGTATATTTATATATATATATATATATATATATATTCCTTCCTTCCTCCCTCCTTCTCTCCTTCCCTACATCTCTTCCTATTGCTAGCTCTTAGTCACAATAATAATAATAATAATAATAATCAATTGTATTTATAAGCGCACTTTCATTTAAACAAAACTCAAAGTGCTACTGAGTAAAATGATGAAGACAAAACAACAAAAATATATTACAAAATATATATATAAGGCCTACCTCCTCTCTTCCTTCCTTACTCCCTTCCTTCCTTCCTCCCTCCTTCTCTCCTTCCCTACATATCTTCCTATTTATATAGCTCTCAGTCACAAGGCCTAACTCCTCTCTTTCTCCCTTCCTCCCCCTCCTCTCCCCGTCCTCTCTTCCTCCTCTCTTCCTCCTCTCTTCCTCCCCCTCCTCTTCCTCCTATCTGTGCTGCAGTCACATCGGGATAATTTGTTCCTATAATGGAGAAATTAGTCGGCCCTGAAATGAGCTTCTCTGTCTCTCCTACATCTCAAGGAGGAGGAGGAGGAGGAGGAGGAGGAGGAGGAGGAGGAGGAGGAGGAGGAGGAGGAGGAGGAGGAGGAGGAGGAGGAGGAGGAGGAGGAGGAGGAGGAGGAGGAGGAGGAGGAGGAGGAGGAGAAAAGAAGAAGGAAGAAGAGGAAGAGGAGGAGAAATCAGTTTTTTCTCAGCAGCTTCCTATCCTCTTCCTCCTTATTATAAAAACCACTTTATTGACACTGCAGGTGTTTCATTACTAAAACAAATCAAATGCAATAAAAGATGTTTCCCTGCTGGAATAGAATGAAACATGTTGATGAACCCAACCGTGTTTTGCAAGATTCTATATACTTTAATCCCAAATATCTTTCTCGTAAGTGTGTGATTTATATTTCAGAGAAACAATAGGTTTTTTTCCTGAAATGTTATGACTTAATTTCGTAAATCTCTGAGTTTTCCTCCTAATAAAATCCACCTCCTCGGCTTTGACACAATATTTATATTTCATTCAAAAAGTGTTAATAATATTTTAAACCTATGTTTTTGTATATATATATTGTATGTCACTTTTAAGTACATTATTTAGCTTTATAGATACATTTTTTTCCTATTTTCTTATATTATTCCTTATTTCTTATGTTATTTTTTTGTGCAAGCTTTTTCAATATTTCATTTAATACTTTCTACTAGTTTTATTTTATTTTGTATATATTTTTTTGAACATGTTTTTTATAGTATTTTTTGATAATTTCTTGAATTGTATTTATTATAATAACATTTGAATATTTCTGAAATATTTTTTGGGATTCTCTCTTCGTTAATACCATGTAGATTTCTTTTTTTTTTGCACAATTTGCTTTTCAGGCAAAAACCTTCTTTCTGAAAAAAAAAAAAATATTCTTCATTTCATTTAATTGTTTATTTAAAGAGGGACACATTAATGAACACTTAGACATTGATTGATTGATTGAAAAGTTTATTAACAGCTTGTATATTGGGTACAGTACAGTACAGCTCAAAACATACAATTGTTAAGGGGATGCAGACCAGAGAAAGACTTTCGTCTTGTTTACATCAGGGTCCCCCATTTCCAATTCATCATGTCATTTAAGACATATAAGACATATTTGACATACAGATGGCTTATTTACAATTTACATACAGGTGGTTTTTTACATACAGATTGCTTGTTTACAATTTTCATTTTAGATTTCGTTCTAATACATCCTAACCGGACATTTAAGACATACCAAGTCTACAGATATACAGTTAGTAACAGAGTCTAAAATGCGAGTATATACATAGATGGGGGGGGGGGAAGCTGTCCATTGAACGACAGGTTGAGATTTGTACCATTACCGGGGCCAGTTTTGCAATGCTCTCCCCCGAAGGTGCTCTTTAAGAGAGGTTTTGAAGGTAAGTATAGTTTTACTTTCCTTTACAGTTGTGGGAAGAGCGTTCCACCTTGATGTGGCATAATTGCAAAACGTGTATTCCCACAAAATACAAATAATGCTTCAAGTGTAAATGTGCCGGATTTGAGCTTTGAGCTCATTTCCATCCGTCTCTGACATACAACATATAAGAAGATGACATTTGTAAACAAAGCAACAAATAAATACATATGCAAAAGAGCAAGAGCAGCACACACAAGTATTTACCACATGGCAGTACACTATAGCAGCAACGACATATAAAGTGCTAGAGGAGATACAATAGCTACATAAAGTGCTAGAGGAGATACCCCTGAGTTAAAGTGCATTTAGCGGTGATTGCACATCTGGTTGTTTCTCAATCATTCTTTGAGTTGACCTTTAAAACTATTGAGAGTGGGACAATCTCAATAGCACTTTATGCATCTCTTGTATCATCTCTTGCACTTAATAGGTCGTTGCTGCTATAGTGTACTGCCATGAGGTAAATACGTGTGTGCTGCTCTTGCTTCCACTTCTGGTCATGCATTTCTCATGTTTGTTAATCCTTAAAGAAAGTGTTTGTTATTTAATTTTAAAATGCACACTGCACAGACTCACCTTTAACATTCAAACAGATGAAACCATCGAGCTTCTCACCCTCAGTCATAAGTGATATTTTATGATTTAGTATTCAACGCAGCCTGAAGTTCAGCCCGGCAAATCTCCGGGCATTGAACCATCGGCAGGAAAACACAGATAGCGAGCGTTCAGGATGTGGCGGCCGTCGGGATATTTGCTGATTGAGAGCCTTAAACCTACAAAGAAATGTGTAATTGAAAAGGCGAGTTTAGCCCGACAGCCTTTTGTGATATCTTTTTAATTAAGTTTCTTTTTCTAATGTGAGATCGGAGGCAGCGACAGGAGCGGCGGCGGCGGCGACACGCACAAGGTTTTGTTCATTAAAATGTGGATCCTCAAGAATATGGCGCTAATTAAAATTCAGCCAGATGAGAAAAAAGACTCGAGACGCAGAGAGTCCACTTCACAGGCAGCTGGGAGCAAACTCACAAAGAGACAAAGACATAGGCTATACGTGAGATTAACATGAACACATGCCAGATGTTCTTTTTAAAAAACATGCAAGAAGACACCAACACATGGCAGCGTTTACAGGCTCTGAATATTATATCAGACACAAATCATCCCCCCTATAGTGGGAACAACTGTTCCTCTGGAGTCAGGTGGTTAGCCTAGCTTAGCATAAAGACAGAAAGCAGGGGGAAACAGATGCTTACACCTAAGATGTGTCTAAATGTGGATATTTCTGTAGACTTCAATAATAATATAATTCAATACATAATGCTAAGCTGTCACAAAGCATCATTACCAGGGTATAATAATATATACATTATACAAATGTTCTTTTTGCTTTATTGTATTTATTTTCAAATGTTCTTTTATTTTTCCTCGGTTTTTATTATTGTTTTTGTTATTTTATTTTTTCATAAATGTTCCTATATTCCTCCTATATGTTTAGGAATATTTTTGGATATGTTTTAATTATATTTTTCTTTGGGTTTTCATATTTTTTTGGTTATTTCTTCACAATATTCCTAGATTTCTAATGAAACTCAGCGCAAGTTCAACCAGGAAGACCGTCTTTACTCATTAATTTACTATCTCTATGTTACTACTCTCTCTCCTCTCAATAAGTGATCGGGGGTGTCACTCCCCAGCTTAACCAATCACTTCGCTCTATTCTCACAAGCCTATCATAGCGCTCCGCTAACCCTTTTAAATCTGCAGCTCCCTCCTCTGACAGCTGTCATTTCAGGTGACTAGACAAAACCCTCCTCCACCCCTTTTCACCTCCTGTCCATCTGAATCCAGGGTCAAGCTAAGCCACTCCCCTTCAGACCGAACCCAACCCTCCATTCACCACCACCAGGGTCAAGCTAAGCCCCTCCCCTTCAGACCGACCCCAACCCTCCATTCACCACCACCAGGGTCAAGCTAAGCCACTCCCCTTCAGACCGAATTCAACTATCCATTCACCACCACCAGGGTCAAGCTAAGCCACTCCCCTTCAGACCTACCCAACCATCCATTCACCACCACCAGGGTCAAGCTAAGCCACTCCCCTTCAGACCGACCCCAACTATCCATTCATCACCACCAGGGTCAAGCTAAGCCACTCCCCTTCAGACCGAACCCAACCATCCATTCATCACCACCAGGGTCAAGCTAAGCCACTCCTCTTCAGACTGAGCCCAACTATCCATTCACCACCACCAGGGTCAAGCTAAGCCACTCCCCTTCAGACCGACCCCAACTATCCATTCACCACCACCAGGGTCAAGCTAAGCCACTCCCCTTCAGACCGAACCCAACCATCCATTCATCACCACCAGGGTCAAGCTAAGCCACTCCTCTTCAAACCGAACCCAACTATCCATTCACCACCACCAGGGTCAAGCTAAGCCACTCCCCTTCAGACCTACCCCAACCATCCATTCACCTACACCAGGGTCAAGCTAAGCCACTCCCCTTCAGACCTACCCCAACCATCCATTCACCACCACCAGGGTCAAGCTAAGCCACTCCTCTTCAGACCGAGCCCAACTATCCATTCACCATCACCAGGGTCAAGCTAAGCCACTCCCCTTCAGACCTACCCCAACCATCCATTCACCACCACCAGGGTCAAGCTAAGCCACTCCCCTTCAGACCGACCCCAACCCTCAATTCACCACCACCAGGGTCAAGCTAAGCCACTCCCCTTCAGACCGAATCCAACTATCCATTCACCACCACCAGGGTCAAGCTAAGCCACTCCCCTTCAGACCTACCCCAACCATCCATTCACCACCACCAGGGTCAAGCTAAGCCACTCCCCTTCAGACCGAACCCAACCATCCATTCATCACCACCAGGGTCAAGCTAAGCCACTCCTCTTCAAACCGAACCCAACTATCCATTCACCACCACCAGGGTCAAGCTAAGCCACTCCCCTTCAGACCCACCCCAACCATCCATTCACCTACACCAGGGTCAAGCTAAGCCACTCCCCTTCAGACCTACCCCAACCATCTATTCACCACCACCAGGGTCAAGCTAAGCCACTCCCCTTCAGACCGAATCCAACTATCCATTCACCACCACCAGGGTCAAGCTAAGCCACTCCCCTTCAGACCGACCCCAACCCTCAATTCACCACCACCAGGGTCAAGCTAAGCCACTCCCCTTCAGACCGAATCCAACTATCCATTCACCACCACCAGGGTGAAGCTAAGCCACTCCCCTTCAGACCTACCCCAACCATCCATTCACCACCACCAGGGTCAAGCTAAGCCACTCCCCTTCAGACCTACCCCAACCATCCATTCACCACCACCAGGGTCAAGCTAAGCCACTCCTCTTCAGACCGAGCCCAACTATCCATTCACCACCACCAGGGTCAAGCTAAGCCACTCCCCTTCAGACCGAACCCAACTATCCATTCACCACCACCAGGGTCAAGCTAAGCCACTCCCCTTCAGACCTACCCCAACCATACATTCACAACCACCAGGGTCAAGCTAAGCCACTCCCCTTCAGACCGACCCCAACTATCCATTCATCACCACCAGGGTCAAGCTAAGCCACTCCCCTTCAGACCTACCCCAACCATACATTCATCACCACCAGGGTCAAGCTAAGCCACTCCCTTTCAGACTGAACCCAACCATCCATTCACCACCACCAGGGTCAAGCTAAGCCACTCCCCTTCAGACCGAACCCAACCATCCATTCACCACCACCAGGGTCAAGCTAAGCCACTCCCCTTCAGACCGACCCCAACCATCCATTCACCACCACCAGGGTCAAGCTAAGCCACTCCCCTTCAGACCGAACCCAACTATCCATTCATCACCACCAGGGTCAAGCTAAGCCACTCCCTTTCAGACCGAACCCAACTATCCATTCATCACCACCAGGGTCAAGCTAAGCCACTCCCTTTCAGACCGAACCCAACTATCCATTCATCACCACCAGGGTCAAGCTAAGCCACTCCCCTTCAGACCGAACCCAACTATCCATTCATCACCACCAGGGTCAAGCTAAGCCACTCCCCTTCAGACCGAACCCAACCATCCATTCACCACCACCAGGGTCAAGCTAAGCCACTCCCCTTCAGACCGAACCCAACCATCCATTCACCACCACCAGGGTCAAGCTAAGCCACTCCCCTTCAGACCGACCCTTCAGACCGACCTCAACCCTCCATTCATCACCACCAGGGTCAAGCTAAGCCCCCTCCCCTTCAGACCGAACCCAACTATCCATTCACCAGTACCAGTGCCACCAAAACTCCATTACATTCATTTGTTTATTCCTGGCAATAAATATGTATTCTTACATCAAAACCGTCCCTCCTGATTGAACTATATTTGTATTAAAACGTTCTCTGTATTATTTTTACTTTATAGTATTTATTTAAATATTTTCTTGTATTTTTCCTCGGTTTTTCATATAGTTTTTTGTGGAATTATTTTACAATCTTCCTAGATTTATTCTATATGTGTATGGATCCATTTTGTAAATCTTTTAAAGATATTTTTTTATGATTTTTAGATTGTTTTTGTTATAAATGTATATAATTATACCTGTTTTTATAGTTACATTTATTTTGTATTGCTTTTTTATTTTACTCTATTGTGTTTTTTCAGAGGTAATATAATTTGATAAAATGTCACAAAGAACCATTTTACATTGTATAGTAATATATACATTATAGAAGTACTTCAAGTTTAAGTGTATTCTTAGGCTTTATAGCATATATGTTATTATTTTCTTGTACTTTTCCTCGATTTTTCATATAGTTTTTGTTATATGTTATCATACATTTTCCTACATTTCTCCGAATGCTTTTTGTAAATGTTTTAATTATATATTTTATATAAATGTAGGTTTTATTACATGTTTTTTAGTTAAATTCATTTTTTCTTGCTTTTTTATTTTTATTTTAATGTGGTTTTTTTGTACATATGTTTATAACATTTTTTAATAACATCTTGGATTTTTCACAATTTAGGTTTATAAGAACTCTGTCAAACAAATCAACATCTATTGAGCTCTGGTGCCATTGTGGTTAGTATAAAACAGTGAATTGAGTGCAGATGGATCTCCTGAAAGTTACTGGTGTTTAGTTTGACAACACGACAGACAGTTAAGAGTACCAAAAGCTTCAAGTGTCTATTGAAGAGAGAGAACATGGCGTGTGAAAGCAGAGACGTCTTTGTCTTCAATCAAACAGGGAAGAAGAAGATGGGTAATGAAAATAAACCCTGAAGAGCGTTTCTCAGCGGAAGCAGAAAGACCTCTCCAGCTTCCCTTTTTTCAGAGTCAGACAGTGAAAAGCCCAATCAGAGGTTGCAGAATAAACCCAATGAAGACGCATCACCACAAACACGAAGATTTCTCCTGACAGCGAGGATCGAGACGCTAGGAAACACAAACGAGCAGCTGTTACTGCTTACTTCCTGTTTGTCTTTGCCGTTTAAAGTGCTTTTTTTCTTCACTTTGGGTCTATTCAGCCTCCGTGGAGACGGGCGTTTTTCCTTTTGTGCCTTGTTGATGACTTTGGAGGCGAGTTAATGAAGGGCGATGCTGAAAGCAGAAAGCAGCAGATGAGGAGAAATAAAGACCAGAGAAGGGTTTTATTTATACACCAAACGCAATTATGGGATCTGGATTACTGCTAGGGGAGAAGAGTGTGTCGATGTGTGTTTCTCCAACGAAAGCACTTATAAAGTTGGCTTTGTTAAAGTTTTTGTTTTCGATAGGGAGCCTATCCTGTCGCTGAAAGTAGATTTAAACAACTCTCTGTTAATGATCTATTAATGTCCCCAACGCTGAAGTCTCTGGATCATTTAACCCTAAATATTTATTTTGTGCCCATCAAATTGAGTTATTCTACATTCTATCTTTTGTTTTTGAGCATAAGACCGAGTCAGAGATGTTTATCCAATTTCAGAAAATAATATAGTTGTATTTAAAAACAATACATGGCATCATGGTTGTCAAATTAATCCAAAACTAAATAAGAATCAGACCCAGAATATATCTAACCTGATCCGAGTTTGATCTGGTATGATCGTTAGCTTTAGCTCATCATTAGCCGCATTCACTGAGACATTTCCATTGGTCCATATTGGAATATCCCAACAATTATTCTACGGATTTCCTTTACATTTGGTACATACATACATGTGTCCCACAGGATGAATTACAATGACTTTGGATAATCCCTGACTTTTTGTGTTGATATTTTTGGATTAAACATATTTGTCTGATACTAGTGGATGTTGAGCATGAAGGCTCCTTTCCTTTGGAAAAACAAAATGTTCAGCATAACGTCAAATTTGATTGTTTCTCATAGATTTATCAGTGGTTGGAAATAGCTTTGTTGTCAAAAACTCGCTTGGAAGTAGAAGTTTCGATCACTTTTGATAACAGGTGGTTGAACCTAAAGGTAAATGGTTACTGCCTTTCTATTTAAAAAAATTGCGACTTTGTGTCAGATGTCAATGTTGTGTTACACTGAGTATGTGTTAGCTGACCTTTGACACTTTTGCAGATGCCATCAGATCACAGATGTTCTAATCTATATCAGAACAACACTTTACGAGGTGAGGTGTCTGGTTTAAAGAATCACAAAATGATAATACCCTGGAACACTCAGATAAAACAAACAAAAATTCGACATTCGGCGGGTGGTGTGTGTGTCTACAGAAGGTCCAGTTGTGATAGACACGGTTCGCCACTGCATTTTGGTACATACAGCTTTTAAAAATAGGATAAAATGACTGTTTCCAACTGATTTATCATCAAAAAATACTTGGAAAATAAATATTCCAAATAAGGGAGTCCCATCTGGCAAAACTTTCCGAGTCAACTGCAGAAACCTGGTTTATGAACTCCAAAACAACCCAAAGACCGTGGATCAAGATGTATTATTAGTACTTTTGTTGCTAATGATCACAAAACGATATACTTGCCATTGTAAGTTAATTGTAAGCTTTCCATTTAGATTACAAATCTGCATGGCGTCTCTTCAGTTGTTACTACAGCAGGGTCAGGTCTATTCATTTGCTTCTGAAGAGCACCATCTTAAGTAAAGGTCTTGCATTTTTATGTTAAGGTGGGTATGGCCCTCTGAATAAATATCCAGATGAAATGGCTGCTTAATTAAATCAAGCACCTTTACCCGGAAGCATATCTTGGTATTGAACCCTAAACCATGGAACTCCCGAGTACGTGTTTGTGTTTAAGATATTGCTTATTTTAAAGCTTGCATGCACTATACTTGCTTGCATATGAATAGTAGAGGATTCAAAGGTTTTATTTGTCATATGCACAATAGCTGCAGCTTAGTTTAACAATAGAACATCTGAAGTCCCAGGCTCCTCAGACAATGCAACGAAAATACTTAAATAGTGCAATAGACATAAGTCAAAGACAACTTTATTATCAATCTTTCAGTTTGTGAGAGATCAAAATACGGTTTCCCACAATCCCGAATACAAAAACAAATATATATATAAAAATATGTATGCAAATATGTATATACCTATATATACACAATCAAAAGACACATTTATATATATGCACATATTTACAGCCCGTCCACACGGCGGCGTGCGTTGAAGCTTCAACGCTTCTGCCCATTCCCTTTGAATGGGGTGACGTCACGCTTTGCCGAACTGCATTGTGGGAGCGTTGCTTCGCTTTGCTCGCTTCAAAAGTTGAGCAATGTTCTACTTTTGAAGCTTCGACGGAAGCGTCAGCCAATCAAATCATATGCCAGTACAAGCTCTAGCCAATCAAACCGCGTGCTTGTGTGTCCGGGGCGGGAGATTCATGTGATTGGTTGTTGGTCGAGTTTCAGACACGCCCGCCGGCAAGCTTCAACGCACGCCGCCGTGTGGACGCTGCGCAAGACCTACTGTAAATAAAAGCACAACAATCAATATATACATAATAACAGTCACTTCATAATGGTAGCTAATGGTAAAACTAATAATTTGACAAACAACAAGAAACAATCAAATACAATACAGAATAATATAATCATATATAAATACGTTGAATAAACTTCACCTGTGTGTGTGTATCAGATGTGGCTTCACTAATGAATTAAACAGCAGGCTCATTACACACCTAAACACACACTTTCAAACACAGCCTGCAACAATGGCCGCTCACTGACTCCCATTCAGTCCTGATTAAATCAAACTGCGCCCGGCCTTTTGTCTTTTGTTCTATGATTTTATTTCCAGCTGCAGGGGTCGGACGGAGACAGAACAAATATGAGGTTTAGATAAACAAACCGGGCGCTAATCTATTGTCGCAGATTAAATGGCAAATGTTTTTTATTTTTCGATTCAACAGCAAGCTGAAATGATAAAAGGATGGTTTCACGAAGGAGGTTAATGAGAAGCTTCTATTAATGTTAACCCTCCGAACTTTAAGTCAAAGTCAACTTTATTGTCAATCTTTCAGTATGTGTGTACAGACCGAGAGATCCCACAATAAAAACACAGATACAAATATATATACAAAATATGTATATCCTATATATACACAATCAACAGACACATTTATACATATGCACACATTAAGATAAAAGCACAACTGTTAAGAAAATATCACTGTTCCGCGGCTTGAGCTTCAATCTCAGGATCCATGTGTCTGTGATCCTCTCCAGAATGGAAGTAGCATCACATACAGAGCATCAACTAGTTCCTGAGCAGTGTCCTTCACATGCTGATATCCAAGAGAGGGAGTTACAGTCACAAGATGGAGGAATAGAAAGCAGTACATCCTGTCATGTACAAAATTCTCAAAATCCTGACTTTTTCTGAAAATCCCCCAAAATCTGACTTTTTCTCAAAAATCTGAATTTTTCTCAAAAATCTAAAATGTTTTACTTTTTCTCGAAATTCTGACTTTTTCTCAACATCTCAAAAACTCGGACTTTTTCTGAATACTTAATGTTAATAATCCCTTGTCCCCGGCTTGAGCTTCAATCTCAGGATCCATGTATCTGTGATCCTCTCCAGAATGGAAGGAGTCATCACATACAGAGCATCAACTAGTTCCTGAACAGTGTCCTTCACATGCTGATATCCAAGAGAGGGAGTTACACAGTCACAAGATGGAGGAATAGAAAGCAGTATTCAATGTTTACTTCAGATTAGCTCCACGTCAGAAATGAGCATGCTTGATGTCTATCTCCATAGAGGCTGAATCATCATGTTAATCACATAGCTATCATCTGCCTCAAACAGTCCTGATGCTCTTCTAGGTAATCACACATCCTGTCATGTTCACAGCTACAGTTGAGATACATTACATTACATTACATTTAGCTGACGCTTTTATCCAAAGCGACTTACAATAAGTACATTCGACCAGGAAGACACAACCTTGAAGAAAACAGAATCATATAAGTACATCAGGTTTCATAGAGCCAAACATGTCAAGTGCTACTCAACTGGCTTTAGGTAAGACAGTCCTTTATTAGTATATAAGTGCTTTGTTAATAAATATATCGCTCGAAGTGGAGTCGAAAGAGATGAGTTTTCAGTTTGCGCCGGAAGATGTGCAAGCTATCTGCCGTCCTGATTTCAATGGGGAGCTCATTCCACCATCTTGGAGCCAGGACAGCAAACCCACGTGTTTTTGCTGATGGGAACTTGGGTCCCCCTCGCAGCGAGGGTGCAGCGAGTCGTTTGGCTGATGCAGAGCGGAGTGCACGCGCTGGGGTGTACGGTTTAACCATGTCCTGGATGTAGGAAGGGCCAGATCCATTCGCAGCATGGTACACAAGTACCAGTGTCTTGAAGTGGATTCTAGCAGTTACCGGAAGCCAGTGGAGGGAGCGGAGGAGCGGAGTAGTGTGGGAAAATGTAGGAAGGTTGAAAACCAGACGAGCCGCTGCATTCTGGATGAGCTGCAGAGGTCGGATGGCACATGCAGGTAGACCAGCCAGGAGGGAGTTGCAGTAGTCTAGGCATGAGATGACGAGAGCCTGGACCAGAACCTGCGTTGCTTTCTGTGTCAGCTGGGGACGTATCTTCCTGATGTTGTAAAGCGTGTATCTGCAGCAACGGGTTGTAGCAGCGATGTTTGCAGTGAAGGACAGGTTGTTATCTAGGGTCACACCCAGATTCCTTGCAATCTGAGTCGGGGAAACAATAGAGGTGCCGATGTTGATTGTCAGGTCAAGAGTGGGACAATCTTTTCCCGGAAGGAAGAGCAGCTCAGTCTTGTCAAGGTTGAGCTTGAGGTGGTGAGCAGACATCCTCTGAGAGATGTCAGCTAGACAAGCAGAGATGCGTGCGACGACCTGGGTCTCTGTGTGGATACCTTTGTTATCATGTGTTACTCTCATATTGGAAGAGGACATTCAGTGTTTTCCCAACAACAACAATCAATATATACAAAATAAACTAACAGATGAAATACAACCTCCACAAAAGCAACAATCTTCATGTCTCTGATCTGAAACTCTATATATTAAAGCACCTGGAGCGGTGTGCTTGGAATGAGAAACACATTTATTCAGAGCTTTGGTCCTGCTGTCAGCTGATATTGGTCTAATAGTGCAATAATCCAGGAGTTCATAACATATAAAAGCCTACGAATCCCTGGACTCTGCAGCAGAACATTAGGCAGCGAACAGTAATTCTCTCTTCAACTTGAGTGCAGCCAGTTCCTCCATTAAAGGCCTGTGTGCTGTTTGTAATTACTACAGCAGCGAGGAGTGGTCACTGCTAATGCGCACTGTTAAATGTTAAAGTGGCTTTGAAAAAAAGAAACGTGCAGTGTGTTCAGAGCTGTTTCTGAAAAAGAAATCTCATTAATAATGCAGCAGAAGCAACGAATAGACCTCCAGCCAAGAGTTTAAATCTTAGTGCTGAATGTATGTCAGTATTGTTGGATACATTTGGACTAATAACAGAGGAGGACAAAGGAAACAAGGGAGGTTTACTGCGGCATTTTCCATAAGTAGTGTTTGCAATATGTGAATATTTAACAACTTCTTTAGATTTCTCTTTTTCACAAACAGTAGTCTGAGTAATTCAAAGGGCATATATTATCCTCATTTCCAAATTCATTTTTCTTATTGTGTGCTTCGACTTTTTCCACTCTTTAATGTTCAACGAGGTCAATTTTTCCTCAATAGTCAAATGTTTTTTAAAGGAAAAGCGGTTCTAAAAGAGACGACTAAACATCATCACGCCGAACATTAGCCGACTTTAGCTTAGCGGTGGTGACGTGAAGTCATGTGACCGTGCTGTAGTTCCTTTATAGCCGAACATTAGCCGACATTAGCTTAGCGGTGGTGACGTGAAGACATGTGACCGTGCTGTAGTTCCTTTATAGCCCAACATTAGCCACCTTTAGCTTAGCGGTGGTGACGTGCAGTCATGTGACCGTGCTGTAGTTCCTTTATAGCCCAACATTAGCCGCCTTTAGCTTAGCGGTGGTGACGTGAAGTCATGTGACCGTGCTGTAGTTTCTTTATAGCCCAACATTAGCCACCTTTAGCTTAGCGGTGGTGACGTGAAGTCATGTGACCGTGTTGTAGTTCCTTTATATAGCCGAACATTAGCTGCCTTTAGCTTAGCGGTGGTGACGTGAAGTCATGTGACCGTGCTGTAGTTCCTTTATAGCACAACATTAGCCGCCTTTAGCTTAGCGGTGGTGACGTGAAGTCATGTGACTGTGTTGTAGTTCCTTTATAGCCCAACATTAGCCTCCTTTAGCTTAGCGGTGGTGACGTGAAGTCATGTGACCGTGCTGTAGTTCCTTTATAGCCCAACATTAGCCACCTTTAGCTTAGCGGTGGTGACGTGAAGTCATGTGACCGTGCTGTAGTTCCTTTATAGCCCAACATTAGCCACCTTTAGCTTAGCGGTGGTGACGTGAAGTCATGTGACCGTGCTGTAGTTCCTTTATAGCCCAACATTAGCCACCTTTAGCTTAGCGGTGGTGACGTGAAGTCATGTGACCGTGCTGTAGTTCCTTTATAGCCCAACATTAGCCGCCTTTAGCTTAGCGGTGGTGACGTGAAGTCATGTGACCGTGCTGTAGTTTCTTTATAGCCCAACATTAGCCACCTTTAGCTTAGCGGTGGTGACGTGAAGTCATGTGACCGTGTTGTAGTTCCTTTATATAGCCCAACATTAGCTGCCTTTAGCTTAGCGGTGGTGACGTGAAGTCATGTGACCGTGCTGTAGTTCCTTCAGAGCACAACATTAGCCGCCTTTAGCTTAGCGGTGGTGACGTGAAGTCATGTGACCGTGTTGTAGTTCCTTTATAGCCCAACATTAGCCTCCTTTAGCTTAGCGGTGGTGACGTGAAGTCATGTGACCGTGCTGTAGTTCCTTTATAGTCCAACATTAGCCGCCTTTAGCTTAGTGGTGGTGACGTGAAGTCATGTGACCGTGCTGTAGTTCCTTTATAGCACAACATTAGCCGCCTTTAGCTTAGCGGTGGTGACGTGAAGTCATGTGACCGTGCTGTAGTTCCTTTATAGCCCAACATTAGCCCCCTTTAGCTTAGCGGTGGTGACGTGAAGTCATGTGACTGTGCTGTAGTTCCTTTATAGCCCAACATTAGCCACCTTTAGCTTAGCGGTGGTGACTTGAAGTCATGTGACCGTATTGTAGTTCCTTTATAGCCGAACATTAGCTGCATTTAGCTTAGCAGTGGTGACGTGAAGTCATGTGACTGTGCTGTAGTTCCTTTAAAGCCCAACCTTAGCCGCCTTTAGCTTAGCGGTGGTGACGTGAAGTCATGTGACCGTGCTGTAGTTCCTTTATAGCCCAACATTAGCCACCTTTAGCTTAGCGGTGGTGACGTGAAGTCATGTGACCGTGCTGTAGTTCCTTTATAGCCCAACATTAGCCACCTTTAGCTTAGCGGTGGTGACTTGAAGTCATGTGACCGTGTTGTAGTTCCTTTATCGCCGAACATTAGCTGCCTTTAGCTTAGCAGTGGTGACGTGAAGTCATGTGACCTTGCTTTAGTTCCTTTATAGCTCACCATTAGCCTCCTTTAGCTTAGCGGTGGTGACGTGAAGTCATGTCATTATAGCCCAACGTTAGCTTTTTACTTCTTTCAAAAGTAATTTTCTGCAAAAAATCCAATGTTGTTATCCCATTGGATTGGTGCTAAAGAAACTAGGGAGATGCTTCCTTCAGGATCCACTACAAAATGAATCATCCCTTCACCACTCTACAATAACCAGATATGTTGGTTTTGTTTCCAGAGAAGAGCAGGTTAATGTCTTCTCGATTACCCTGTCTCCTCCTCTTGACCTAAACATACATTGTTTAAGCTATCAGGATGACATTTAACTGACTAATAATACATGAAACAAAAATAATATTAAGTTTATTCCTTCCACAGTTAATAGGCTAATCAGTGGTCCTCGCCAGGTGGAGCGACGTGTCTAATTGGACGGCTGATTATAAGGAGAGGACGGAGACAGAGTGACTGTTAGGCAAACTGGCAGGTGGTAAAACAGCAATTATAAAACTAAACTTCTCAGAAAAAAGCATGTCTTATTTGTCTCGAGTGAAGTGATAAAAGAGGAAAATAATTGGATTTTTTCCTGCTCGCCGTTCTCGCCCTCCAAGTCTTAAATGTTTGGGGAAAAGGATCTTTGAACAAAGTTTATTTCATTCTAACCTTTGATTAACGCTTCGCTCCACTCGAGGCCATGCAACAAAAGAAGCAAATTATTCTCAAGATCAAGCTTTTAACCATCTCATTATCTATTTGCCATCGCGCCTCTTTATTTGTTTCTCCGCTCTTCCCGACTCGAAAAGATTTGCCTCTGAAAGTGGATGTTGCTTCATCTCTTTAAAGCTCTCTTTACAGGCTGTTTGTGTTTTTGTGTCCTTCGGTTTTTTGTTGTTGGGCCAATTAGAGGAAGTTGCGACCTCGCTGACACTGACCGACCCGCCCTCAGTGAGTGTGTGTGTGTGTTCAGGTTTAACGTTTGGATCGAGATAACCATGAGGAGCCTTTAAAAAGTTAAAAATTAAGCCCATAGACACAACTTTATTACAGTTAATCCAATGAAGACAGTTTAATGTCAGGTTCCGACTCTCTTTCTTCCTCGACAAGTGGACTTTATTCCTAATATGTCAACTTAATTTCAAATATTTTGACTTTATTCTCAAAATGTCCAATTTATTCTCAATATTTCAACTTTATTCTGAATGTATTGACTTTATTCTCGACACATTTATACTTAATTCTGTACAATTTAACTTTATTCTCAATATTTAAACTTGTTTCCCATTATTTTGACTTTATTCCCAAATGTTCAACATATTTTCCAATATTTTGACTTTATTTTGAAACTTTTTGACCCTATCCTTGACATTTAGACTATGTTCTCAAAATGTAAAATATTTTATCAAACTCTCGACTTAATTTTGTATTCCCGACTTTAGATAAATTATGCAAAATACACAATTTGTCTTTTCAGTTTTCTCTACTGAGATGTTTAATACAATGCTGCTTTTACAAAGGATGCTTGCATACAAAGTAAAGTTGTAGCAATCTGCATCATTTTAATACATTAACTGAAAATAAATCACGGAAGAACATAACTATGCTCCACTTCAACTCAAAAATCTTACCGTTTGAACCCCATCATAACTGTAAAATGGTCCTATTAGTCTAACCCTAACTCTAATTCCAGCCACATTGTCAATGAAATAACGTAAACAAATGTATTTTTTGTTGGACCCCACCCATCTTAGACTTTCCAAACATCCCCCTGGAAAAACAATCAAAACCGCACCCCTCCATCCGAGAATTTTTTTTTTTTTTTAATGAAACTAGCATTTTGGCCGCTTTCACCTTGCTTTCACCCAACAACAAAAAATCCGCTTTCTGGACGGCTTGCAAATTGAAAGCTTTAAAGCTGGTTGTCTAGCAACTGGATGCCAAACCCGGCATTACGGCCAATTATGTTGGGCAGGAGAAATTGGTGTTGTCCGAATGTCTCTTTTTCCCCAAAATAAATCAGCTTTCACTGGAAGTTCTAACAACACTGTTGATTTCCCCGCCTGTCAGCAAACATGAATTAAAGTGATCCAAACACAGTTTTTCAGATGGAGTTCTGCGAGGCTTTTGTGTTTGCTCCATCAGCGTATCTGTAATAACTAAAATCAAAGGGTCGCTTTTCTCCCGTATGATTTATGCTATTACAGACACGTCTCTGTCATATTATCATCTTTCATGCCGGGACTCGCTTGCTTTCTCATTTTCTCAAAACACGACCCAGAAGTTTTGTCGCAGAAAAAACCTGCAAACAATCCCAGAGCTAATGCATTTTTTTCCACAATTAGATTTCCTCCGACGTGTTTTGCAGTCCCACCTAGCTGCTGGGGGGACACTGATGAAAACTAATGCTGTAATTCTGCTCAGATATTGCCACCTGACTATTAGATTGTGCCCTTTCTCTTGTATGGAGGCCAATGTGCTTGTTGGTTAACCGAATTAGCTTCTATGTGTTATTGCTTTATGTTCCCACCCAGAGGACAGTTTCAATAATCAGCCGAGGAGGAGGAAGGCGGGGGTGAGGAGGTGAAGGAGGGTTTTATTGGGAGGAGAGGGTGTCGTCAGTAAACCTGAATCAGATCTGCAGCTTTTCGAATCACTACAAACATGTTCTCTTCAATATGTTTCTACCTTCCTCTTTTGTAAGTGTTTCAAAAAAGGAAAAATTAAATTAGCATTCACGGCGAGGCTAGGAGGCGCTATTGCTGCATCACTAATCTGCATAGCGACAGTAAAGCTAGCTCAATGATTTGAAGTATTTTGGGTAAGGGATTATGTGCAGTGAGGCGGTCATTTATGAAAACAACACCCTGAAGGCTTATCACATGGCTAAATACTGAATAAAACAACGGCTTGACTCAAAACACTGATTATGATATGATGTTATTGATTCAAAATGATCGTATTGCTTCCGCTAACAATACAATTGTCCGTTCAAACGTCTGGAACTAAGACTCATATAAATGCAATCAGAATAAATTACATGTTTTGCTTAAAGAACATTTATTTACACATGCATCATATGCATCAAGCGGCCGAGATGGGTTTTCTCCGCAGGGTGGCTGGTGTCTCCCTTAGGGATAAGGTGAGAAGTTCGGTCATCCTGGAGGGACTCGGAGTTGAGCCGCTCCTCCTTCGCGTCGAAAGGAGCCAGTTGAGGTGGTTCGGGCACCTAGTTAGGATGCCACCTGGGCGCCTCCCTAGGGAGGTGTTCCAGGCACGTCCAGCTGGGAAGAGACCAAGGGGTAGACCTAGGACCAGGTGGAGGGATTATATCTCTTCGCTGCCCTGGGAGCGCCTTGGGATCCCCCAGTCAGAGCTGGTTGATGTGGCCAGGGAAAAGAAAGTTTGGGGCTCTCTGCTGGAACTGCTACCCCCGAGACCCGACCACGGATAAGCGGGAGAAGATGGATGGATGGATGGATGCATCATATGATATAGCCTACATGCAAATAGTCGTTTGGCGATTAAACCAAATTAAATCTGATGAGGAAATGTGATGAAGAGGATGCTGAAGATCTGGATTTGATTGAACTTGCGCTGAGCTTCATATGTATTATATATGTATACATATTTTTATACATATATTTTTTTGTATTTCCTCGGGATTGTGGGAAACAGTATTTTGATCTCTCTCTTTGTCTGTACACACAAACTAAAAGATTGACAATAAAGTTGACTTTAACTTTGACTGATGTGGATATTGTCTGATATTAAATTAATACATTTGCAAAAAATCTGATGGTTACTCGACTTAAATACATTTGCCCAATTTATTTTTCTATCATATGCACTGGATAAATCTATAAAAATGATTGGACATTAAACCCCTCATTTGGCTGGATATTGACTTAAAACATTTCTAAAATATATATATTTCTTCTTACAATTGCTTATTTAGCCGTTATATGAAATGCACCATAACCTTGATTAAAATTACACACATTCCGGAAACCTTTTAGATAGTATAAGCAAACAACTCAACTAAATATGTTTATAATAAGACTTTTATTCTCACATTTGTGATTCCATAAGTGTATCACTAAAACAATTGTATAACAAACAAGTTAATTTCATGGTTCCATATTCTATCTTAAAAGGTGTCAACTTTTAAACCGAAAGTTTATAAAATGTTGAATTTCCTCGCCCAGCAATTAAAATGTGATCTGCCCATGTGTTGCAGATCAATAACTGTTTATCTGTTTATGTCGGGATACAATCCCCATGAATGAACCGTGAGCTTCTGACGAGAATCAGAGACGCTGACCTTTAGTCAGGAAAACCTCTCTGTGTTTCTGCGAGACATCGATGTTGTTTTTCGTCTCTTTCCAAAGCCTCTGCTTTTAAAAAGAGGAAAATAATTACTGCAGCCGCGGCTTTGTTGAATGTTTTAAAAGCCACGCTGCTCGTTAGTGCCAGCATCAAATATGTGTTGTAAATAAAAAAGTTTTCTCGCAGTTCAAACTCTTATTGACAGACTCATGGTTCATTATATTGATTATTAATATGTAGGCTGTTCAAATAAAGATTTCACATAATGTTGAACTGTCCTGATAACCCTTACATACAGCTGCATGAAACGTACCGTTAGCTTGATTAGAATTTACATTTCTCTGGGTTTGAAACTGTTGGAAAGGAGAATATAATAGACAGCAACAAATATATAACATAAGTCTATTCCTTTTGACACATTGTAATGCAGAAATATCACATGTAATACTTTGTAAGGTCTCAGTAACTTCATCACAATGTTGACCCAAACAGAAAAGTCTGTGTGATGAATAAGAATAGTTTTCTTGCTGTTATAACTCTTATTGACAGACTCACGGTCCATTATATTGATTAGTTGTGTAGGCGGTTAAAATAAAGCTTTGTGAATTGTTCACATAATTGTGAACTGTCCTATGATAGGCTAACGATACGTAGTTGCATTAATGTAACAATAACATGATTAAAATGTACATTACTCTGGGTTTGACAATGTATTAGACATCTCAAAATATATAACATAGACCTTTTAATACATGTTTATGCAGAAATATTACATTTAATACCTTTGAATGTCTCAGCAAATTCACCACAAATGATGTAATGTTGACCCAAATAAAAAAGTCTGACAGAAAAATACGAAAGGTTTTCCTACAGTTCAAACTCCTATTGACAGACTCACGGTTCATTATATTGATTAGTTGTTTGTAGGCGGTTAAAATAAAGCTTTTTGAATTGTTCACATAATTGTGAACTGTCCTATGATAGGCTAACGATACACAGTTGCATTAATGTAACAATAACATGATTAAAATGTACATTACTCTGGGTTTGATAATGTATTAGACATCTAAACATATATAACATAAACCTTTTAACTGATTTGAATGCAGCAATATTAAAATGATGTAATGTTGACCCGAACAGAAAAGTCTGTGTGATAAATATGAAAAGTGTTCCCACAGTTCAAACTCTTATTGACAGACTCACGGTTCATTATATTGATTAGTTGTTTGTAGGCGGTTAAAATAAAGCTTGGTCTTGAATTATTCACAATATTAAAATCCATAATTCCTGAGCATTGTGATTAATTAATGAGCTGTGGTAATGTGTGGTGAATATTAATGGAGGCAGACCTTGCTGCAGGTCGCGGCCGCGTTAATAATTCAGAGGAGAAACTGACGACGCCAAAATAAGAATAATAAAAGTCCTCGTTGTCTTTATTTTTCTCCGTGCAGCTGCCGGTGAGGCATATCATATCTGCAGATGAAATATTAAAGCCCAGGCCGGAGGAAATGGAGAGACGGAGAGTGTTTGCAGAGCTGGAACTCACAGAGAAGACGTGATGAGAAAATCTTTCCGGATTCTTCTGATATGATCATCTCGTGATATAATATCTGAGGAGAAAAGTGTGCAGCAGCAGGAGGAGGAGGAGGAGGAGGAGGAGGAGGAGGAGGAGGAGGAGGAGGAGGAGGAGGAGGAGGAGGAGGAGGAGGAGGAGGAGGAGGAGGAGGAGGAGGAGGAGGAGGAGGAGGAGGATGCACGGGAAAGAAAATCACATCGTGTCACATCTTATAGATAGTGTTGGAATGTAATAAGGTACATTTACTCATATAGTAGCCTACTGTGTTTAAGTTAAATTTTGAGGTAGTTGAACTTCAATGTTGTCATTAAATGCCACTTTATACTTATGTTTCAGACAGAAAATGTGATGGAAACCGAGACTAGGAGCTAAACAAGGAGAACATGCTCCTTTGAGGTAAAGGCAATTGTAAAAATTGATTATTATTGCAGCTTTGAGAACAACATTCATCAAGCAAAATGTTAAAGTTAAAACATGATAAAATTAAAAAAGATTTTATTAATATGCGTGTTATTGGGGCGCAATTTTATCGTCAAAGCAAGACCCAATGCCGTGTTCCCTTTAGTGTTTACTTCCTGTCTGTCTTCTTCTGCTGTTCCCTCTAGTGTGTACTTCCTGTCTGTCGTCTACTGCTGTTCTCTTTAGTGTTTACTTGCTGTCTGTCTTCTTCTGCTGTTCCCTTTAGGGTTTACTTCCTGTCTGTCTTCTTCTGCTGTTCCCTCTAGTGTGTACTTCCTGTCTATCGTCTACTGCTGTTCTTTTTAGTGTTTACTTCCTGTCTGTCTTCTTCTGCTGTTCTCTTTAGTGTTTACTTCCTGTCTGTCTTCTTCTGCTGTTCCCTCTAGTGTTTACTTCCTGTGTGTCTTCAACTGCTGTTCCCTTTAGAGTTTACTTCCTGTCTGTCTTCTTCTGCTGTTCCTTTTAGTGTTTACTTCCTGTCTTTCTTCTTCTGCTGTTCCCTTTAGTGTTTACTTCCTGTCTGTCTTCTTCCGCTGTTCCCTCTAGTGTTTACTTCCTGTATGTCGTATTCTGCTGTTCCCTTTAGTGTTTACTTCCTGTCGGTCTTCTGCTGCTGTTCCCTTTAGTGTTTACTTCGTTTCGGTCTTCTTCTGCTGTTCCCTTTAGTGTTTACTTCATGTATTTCTCCTTCTGCTGTTCCCTTTAGTGTTTACTTCATGTCTTTCTTCTACTGCTGTTCCCTTTAGTGTTTACTTCCTGTCTGTCTTCTTCTGCTGTTCCCTTTAGTGTTTACTTCCTGTCTGTCTTCTTCTGCTGTTCCCTTTAGTGTTTACTTCATGTCTTTCTTCTACTGCTGTTCCCTTTAGTGTTTACTTCCTGTCTGTCTTCTTCCGCTGTTCCCTCTAGTGTTTACTTCCTGTATGTCGTCTTCTGCTGTTCCCTTTAGTGTTTACTTCCTGTCGGTCTTCTTCTGCTGTTCCCTTTAGTGTTTACTTCGTTTCGGTCTTCTTCTGCTGTTCCCGTTAGTGTTTATGTCCTGTCTTTCTTCTTCTGCTGTTCCCTTTACTGTTTACTTCCTGTCTGTCTTCTTCTGCTGTCCCCTTTAGTGTTTACTTCCTGTCTGTCTTCTTCTGCTGTTCCCTCTAGTGTTTACTTCCTGTGTGTCTTCAACTGCTGTTCCCTTTAGAGTTTACTTCCTGTCTGTCTTCTTCTGCTGTTCCTTTTAGTGTTTACTTCCTGTCTTTCTTCTTCTGCTGTTCCCTTTAGTGTTTACTTCCTGTCTGTCTTCTTCCGCTGTTCCCTCTAGTGTTTACTTCCTGTATGTCGTCTTCTGCTGTTCCCTTTAGTGTTTACTTCCTGTCGGTCTTCTTCTGCTGTTCCCTTTAGTGTTTACTTCGTTTCGGTCTTCTTCTGCTGTTCCCTTTAGTGTTTACTTCATGTCTTTCTTCTTCTGCTGTTCCCTTTAGTGTTTACTTCATGTCTTTCTTCTACTGCTGTTCCCTTTAGTGTTTACTTCCTGTCTGTCTTCTTCTGCTGTTCCCTTTAGTGTTTACTTCCTGTCTGTCTTCTTCTGCTGTTCCCTTTAGTGTTTACTTCATGTCTTTCTTCTACTGCTGTTCCCTTTAGTGTTTATGTCCTGTCTTTCTTCTTCTGCTGTTCCCTTTAGTGTTTACTTCCTGTCTGTCTTCTTCTGCTGTTCCCTTTAGTGTTTACTTCATGTCTTTCTTCTACTGCTGTTCCCTTTAGTGTTTACTTCCTGTCTGTCTTCTTCCGCTGTTCCCTCTAGTGTTTACTTCCTGTATGTCGTCTTCTGCTGTTCCCTTTAGTGTTTACTTCCTGTCGGTCTTCTTCTGCTGTTCCCTTTAGTGTTTACTTCGTTTCGGTCTTCTTCTGCTGTTCCCGTTAGTGTTTATGTCCTGTCTTTCTTCTTCTGCTGTTCCCTTTACTGTTTACTTCCTGTCTGTCTTCTTCTGCTGTCCCCTTTAGTGTTTACTTCCTGTCTGTCGTCTTCTACTGTTCCCTTTAGTATTTACTCCTGTCTGTCTTCTTCTGCTGTTCCCTTTAGTGTTTACTTCCTGTCTGTCTTCTTCTGCTGTTCCTTTTAGTGTTTACTTCCTGTATTTCTTCTTCTGCTGTTCCCTTTAGTGTTTACTTCCTGTCTGTCTTCTTCCGCTGTTCCCTCTAGTGTTTACTTCCTGTATGTCGTCTTCTGCTGTTCCCTTTAGTGTTTACTTCCTGTCGGTCTTCTTCTGCTGTTCCCTTTAGTGTTTACTTCGTTTCGGTCTTCTTCTGCTTTTCCCTTTAGTGATTACTTCATGTCTTTCTTCTTCTGCTGTTCCCTTTAGTGTTTACTTCATGTCTTTCTTCTACTGCTGTTCCCTTTAGTGTTTACTTCCTGTCTGTCTTCTTCTGCTGTTCCCTTTAGTGTTTACTTCCTGTCTGTCTTCTTCTGCTGTTCCCTTTAGTGTTTACTTAATGTCTTTCTTCTACTGCTGTTCCCTTTAGTGTTTACTTCCTGTCTGTCTTCTTCCGCTGTTCCCTCTAGTGTTTACTTCCTGTATGTCGTCTTCTGCTGTTCCCTTTAGTGTTTACTTCCTGTCGGTCTTCTTCTGCTGTTCCCTTTAGTGTTTACTTCGTTTCGGTCTTCTTCTGCTGTTCCCGTTAGTGTTTATGTCCTGTCTTTCTTCTTCTGCTGTTCCCTTTACTGTTTACTTCCTGTCTGTCTTCTTCTGCTGTCCCCTTTAGTGTTTACTTCCTGTCTGTCGTCTTCTACTGTTCCCTTTAGTATTTACCTCCTGTCTGTCTTCTTCTGCTGTTCCCTATAGTGTTTACTACTTCCTGTCTGTCTTCTTCTGCTGTTCCCTCTAGTGTTTACTTCCTGTCTGTCTTCTTATGTTGATTTCTCTCACGTCCAGCTCTCTCTCTTTTATCCTCTTTCCTTCTCTTTTTATTTTCTTTACTGGGGACACTTTAGCAATCAGGAATCCAAAGTTTCCTGATCTCCATAAATATAAATGAATATTTAAAAAGCATTTCACTGTGTTTTCTGATTTGTGTTTGTTGTCAGCTAACGTTAAATCAACCGGACTTCTTTCTGTGGATATGACTGCACATAGTCCCTTGATCATCCTTAGCAACGGTATGTTGTCCTTAACAACGGTCTATTAGCAAAAAATAACAACCTCTGGAATGTTTAAATTGACCAATCAGAATTGAGTATTTAACCAAGCCGTGTAATAATAATATATCATGAACGATCGACAGGTGTTAAAAATGTGGTAATTTTAAATGTCCTCCTAAAACCTGTGTCGCAAATCAGAAGAATGATAAGAGTGTAATCTGTAAAGTATTCAAAAGATCAGAGACAAGGTCAGGAATAAAACATAATGTGTTTAATTAATGGAGAAACTGTTGTTAAAATGATAAAAACAAATATGGGTCATTATGTAAACAGAATATTGGAAAATTAGGAGAATGATTTCCAAAAAAAGCTGATTTAAATCCTCCTCGTGGGCTTTTTCAACCCTTGATATGACAGTGGCCTTTTGCAATAAAGGGCACACACACACACACACACAAACACACACACCCACCTGTTCAAAGTCATGCTGGGGCCCGGAGGCAGGTCACCGGAAAATTCTCTGTTCAATAAGTTATTAATACTTGATGCTGGTGGCCACCGTGCATTATTTAACAATAATGATAACGTCTGTTCTATTATAGATAAAAGCCAACCCCTCCTTTTTTTAATCAGGACTTTGAAAACACAATAAATAGCTCTCTGACGGTGACACACAGCGGGACACATACTGAGAGAGAAGGTTGAACTGTGTATAAACTGTCATGTTGACATCTGTGTAACGTATGTAGTAACCTTTGTTTATATGTGTTTGTAGTCAGACTTATTATGTAAGGGATAATGTGTGAGGCCAACATTAACAAAGCAATAAAACACTTTTGGGGTTTTCCCTTTCCTGTAGTGTGTTATGGGTTTTAGTGCATGTAAATAAAAAATATACAGCTTTTTGAACATTAAAGCATGGAGACATGTCACAGTAGAGACACTACATACTGATATACACCTGAACATCAGCAGGAGAGGACTCTTTAAAGTAGAGACACTACATACTGATATACACCTGAACATCAGCAGGAGAGGACTCTTTAAAGTAGAGACACTACATACTGATATACACCTGAACATCAGCAGGAGAGGACTCTTTAAAGTAGAGACACTACATACTGATATACACCTGAACATCAGCAAGAGAGGACTCTTTAAAGTAGAGACACTACTTAATGATATACACCTGAACATCAGCAGGAGAGGACTCTTTAAAGTAGAGACACTACATACTGATATACACCTGAACATCAGCAGGAGAGGACTCTTTAAAGTAGAGACACTACATACTGATATACACCTGAACATCAGCAGGAGAGGACTCTTTAAAGTAGAGACACTACATACTGATATACACCTGAACATCAGCAGGAGAGGACTCTTTAAAGTAGAGACACTACATACTGATATACACCTGAACATCAGCAGGAGAGGACTCTTTAAAGTAGAGACACTACATACTGATATACAACTGAACATCAGCAAGAGAGGACTCTTTAAAGTAGAGACACTACATAATGATATACACCTCAACATCAGCAGGAGAGGACTCTTTAAAGTAGAGACACTACATACTGATATACACCTGAACATCAGCAGGAGAGGACTCTTTAAAGTAGAGACACTACATACTGATATACACCTGAACATCAGCAGGAGAGGACTCTTTAAAGTAGAGACACTACATACTGATATACACCTGAACATCAGCAGGAGAGGACTCTTTAAAGTAGAGACACTACATACTGATATACACCTGAACATCAGCAAGAGAGGACTCTTTAAAGTAGAGACACTATATAATGATATACACCTGAACATCAGCAGGAGAGGACTCTTTAAAGTAGAGACACTACATACTGAAATACACCTGAACATCAGCTGGAGAGGACTCTTTAAAGTAGAGACACTACATACTGATATGCACCTGAACATCAGCAGGAGAGGACTCTTTAAAGTAGAGACACTACATACTGATATACACCTGAACATCAGCAGGAGAGGAGTCTTTAACGTAGATACACTACATACTGATATACACCTGAACATCAGCTGGAGAGGACTCTTTAAAGTAGAGAGGCACTACATACTGATATACACCTGAACATCAGCAGGAGAGGACTCTTTAAAGTAGAGACACTACATACTGATATACACCTGAACATCAGCAGGAGAGGACTCTTTAAAGTAGAGACACTACATACTGATATACACCTGAACATCAGCAGGAGAGGACTCTTTAAAGTAGAGACACTACATACTGATATACACCTGAACATCAGCAGGAGAGGACTCTTTAAAGTAGAGACACTACATACTGAAATACACCTGAACATCAGCTGGAGAGGACACTTTAAAGTAGAGAGGCACTACATACTGATATACACTTGGACATCAGCAGGAGAGGACTCTTTAAAGTAGATACACTACATACTGATATACACCTGAACATCAGCAGGAGAGGACTCTTTAAAGTAGAGACACTACATACTGATATACACCTGAACATCAGCAGGAGAGGACTCTTTAAAGTAGAGACACTACATACTGATATACACCTGAACATCAGCAGGAGAGGACTCTTTAAAGTAGAGACACTACATACTGAAATACACCTGAACATCAGCTGGAGAGGACTCTTTAAAGTAGAGAGGCACTACATACTGAAATACACCTGAACATCAGCTGGAGAGGACTCTTTAAAGTAGAGACACTACATACTGATATGCACCTGAACATCAGCAGGAGAGGACTCTTTAAAGTAGAGACACTACATACTGATATACACCTGAACATCAGCAGGAGAGGACTCTTTAAAGTAGAGACACTACATACTGATATACACCTGAACATCAGCTGGAGAGGACTTTTAAAGTAGAGAGGCACTACATACTGATATACACCTGAACATCAGCAGGAGAGGACTCTTTAAAGTAGAGACACTACATACTGATATACACCTGAACATCAGCAGGAGAGGACTCTTTAAAGTAGAGACACTACATACTGATATACACCTGAACATCAGCAGGAGAGGACTCTTTAAAGTAGAGACACTACATACTGATATACACCTGAACATCAGCAGGAGAGGACTCTTTAAAGTAGAGACACTACATACTGAAATACACCTGAACATCAGCTGGAGAGGACTCTTTAAAGTAGAGAGGCACTACATACTGATATACACTTGAACATCAGCAGGAGAGGACTCTTTAAAGTAGAGACACTACATACTGATATACACCTGAACATCAGCAGGAGAGGACTCTTTAAAGTAGAGACACTACATACTGAAATACACCTGAACATCAGCTGGAGAGGACTCTTTAAAGTAGAGAGGCACTACATACTGATATACACTTGAACATCAGCAGAAGAGGACTCTTTAAAGTAGAGACACTACATACTGATATACACCTGAACATCAGCAGGAGAGGACTCTTTAAAGTAGAGACACTACATACTGATATACACCTGAACATCAGCAGGAGAGGACTCTTTAAAGTAGAGACACTACATACTGATATACACCTGAACATCAGCAGGAGAGGACTCTTTAAAGTAGAGACACTACATACTGATATACACCTGAACATCAGCAGGAGAGGACTCTTTAAAGTAGAGACACTACATACTGAAATACACCTGAACATCAGCTGGAGAGGACTCTTTAAAGTAGAGAGGCACTACATACTGATATACACTTGAACATCAGCAGGAGAGGACTCTTTAAAGTAGAGACACTACATACTGATATACACCTGAACATCAGCAGGAGAGGACTCTTAAAGTAGAGACACTACATACTGATATACACCTGAACATCAGCAGGAGAGGACTCTTTAAAGTAGAGACACTACATACTGATATACACCTGAACATCAGCATGAGAGGACTCTTTAAAGTAGAGACACTACATACTGATATAAACCTGAATATCAGCAGGAGAGGACTCTTTAAAGTAGAGACACTACATACTGATATACACCTGAACATCAGCAGGAGAGGACTCTTTAAAGTAGAGACACTACATACTGATATACACCTGAACATCAGCAGGAGAGGACTCTTTAAAGTAGAGACACTACATACTGCATGTTTTATTCCTCACTTTATGTGCTGACAGTGAAATGTTCCCGACTGCAGCGCCTGTTCTTTTTAGATTAAATGTTTTATTTTTACAGTATGGTGTTTCAGAGTCTGTTAGATATTCTGTTCAGATATATTGGATCACCTGATGTTTGTACCTCAGGTTTTTATATTAAATGTGCGTACAGAAGCTATAAGCCCCGACATTATTTTACATGTTTGTTCCGGAGTTTGGAAATGAAATCCTGTGAGAAAAAAGAAATGTCTCGAGCATGAAACGTTTAGAGAGAGTGTCTGCTGAAAACGGATGATCAGAAACAAACAGAAACCAATAACCTACTCACAACATGTTTAAAAAAGACCTGGACACCCTGCAGCCATTTAAACGACAGAAAATATGAAGAGAGCAAAACAACACAAATCTGTCCGTGAGGGCGAAATGAGAAACGACATAATAATGCGATTCTATTAAAAAGCCATCTGACCGTTAATAAAAGTAATGATTTGATGAGGAGGATCTGACAAGAAGCCAGAGGCGAGGAGGAGGAGGAGGAGGAGGAGGAGGAGGAGGAGGAGGAGGAGGAGGAGGAGGAGGAGGAGGAGGAGGAGGAGGAGGAGGAGGAGGAGGAGGAGGAGGAGGAGGAGGAGGAAGAGAAGGGAGATACATAAATAAAGAGGAAGTGAGAAAAGAGGAAAGGAGGAGATATAGTCAGGGTGGGTCACCAGGGTGGGTGGAGGGGGTCAGGAGGACGGGTTTGGGCTGACAACCCAGGAGCACCGCGGAGGACCCGGAAGGGATTTCGGGCGGACGGCCAGACAGGGGGCAAGACAGAGTCCAAGGTGGGGTTATGGAGGGGCGAAGGCCACCCCGGGCGAACTCAGGGGGCCGAGCATGAGGGTGAGGACCGCGGCCGGAAAAGTCAGGGGGCCGAGCATGAGGGCGAGGGCCGCGGCCGGGAAAGTCAGGGGGCCGGGCTCGAGGGCGAAGGCCGTGGCCCTCCGGGGGCCGGGATCGAGGGTGAAGACTGCGGCTCTCAGAGGGCCGGACTCGAGGGCGAAGAATGCGGCTCACAGGGGGGCGGGCTCGAGGGTGAAGACCGCGGCTCTCAGGCGGCCGGGATCGAGGGTGAAGACTGCGGCTCTCAGAGGGCCGGACTCGAGGGCGAAGAACGCGACTCTCAGGGGGCCGGGCTCGAGGGCGAAGACCAGACAGCTCCGGAGGCCGGGCAGGACCCGGTGTCGGCAAGACAGGAACCGGAGCTGGTGGGACAGGCCTCGGCAGGATCCCCCATGGAAGAGGACCAGGACACGGGATTGGCAGGACCCCGGCAGGAGAGCAGTCGGCGGGACCTCCAACAGGACAGGACATAGGGTTGGCAGGACCCCCGGCAGGAGAGTAGTCGGCGGGACCTCCAACGGGACTGGACATGGAGCCGGCAGGACCCCCAGCGGAACCTCCATCGGCACAGGACGTAGGGTTGGCAGGACCCCCGGCAGGAGAGTAGTCGGCGGGACCCCCAACGGGACAGGACATAGGGTTGGCAGGACCCCCGGCAGGAGAGTAGTCGGCGGGACCTCCAACGGGACTGAACATAGGATTGGCAGGACCCCCGGCAGGAGAGTAGTCGGCGGGACCCCCAACGGGACAGAACATGGAGTTGGCAGGACCCCCAGCGGAACCTCCAACGGCACTTCAGTAGGGACTTGAATTGGGACTTGAGTTGGGACTGGAGAGGGAACTCGAGAGGGTACTCGAGAGGGGACTCGAGAGGGTACTCGAGAGGGGACTCGAGAGGGGACTCGAGAGGGTACTCGAGAGGGGACTCGAGAGGGGACTCGAGAGGGGACTAGAGTTGGGATTTGAGAAGGGACTAGAGAAGTGACTAAAGGAGGGACTGGAGATGGGACTGGAGGTGGGACTAGAGAAGGGACTAGAGAAGGGACTAGAGGAGAGAGGAGAGACTTGAGAAAGGACTTGAGAAAGTAATTGAGTAGGGACTAGAGAAGGGACTAGAGAAGGGACTAGAGGGGGAACTCGAGAAGAGACTAGAGTTGGTACCTGAGAAGTGACTAGAGGTGGGACTGGAGAAGGGACTAGAGAAGGGACTAGAGAAGTGACTAGAGAAGTGACTAGGGAAGGGACTTGGGAAGGGACTTGGCATGGGACTAGAGGGGGAACTCGGGAAGGGATTTGGGATGGGACTAGAGGGGGAACTCGAGAAGAGACTAGAGAGGGGACCAGATAAGGGACTAGAGAAGGGACTTGGGAAGGGACTAGAGGAGGGACTAGAGAGGGGACTAGGGAAGGGACTGGAGAGGGGACTAGAGGAGAGAGGAGGGACTAGAGGAGGGACTAGAGAAGGGACTAGAGGAGGGACCATGGCTGCTGGGGCCGGAACCAGGGCCGGAACCATGGCTTCTGGGGCTGGGACCCTGGCTGCTGGGGCCGGTACCGGAGCCGGAACTATGGCTGCTGGGGCTAGGACCGGAGCCGGAACCATGGCTGCCGATGCTGGAATCCTGGCCTTGCATTTCCTTCCATGCTGCCTTGAAGCCTTGTGGAGGCTCAGAGGTCCTCCAAAAGCCAGACGAGACCCAGCGAAAGGGTCCTTGAAAGGAGCCGGCAGGGGGCTAGCATGCCAGGGGCTAGCAGGCCGGGAAACAGGTTTGACCTCAAAGCTACCGAAAAAGTCCTCCACCCACTCGGGAAGTAACTCCTTTAACCAGGGCCTTGAGGTTACTTCTTGGCGTGCCGTTGCGATAATTGACTGCCTCTCTTCACTACTGGAGGCATATCGACAGTCGTTTTTAAATCACATTAGGTTGTACGTCAGCTCGTACAGGCTGTCTGCTAGGTCCATCTTTAGGTTGGTTCGTTCTGTTACGGTGAGTAAAGCAGGCAGGACCCAAATGCAGAAAAAACTGAAAATACCTTTATTTCAAGGATATGGCACACGGACAATCAGAACACTCCCCGGTGAACACAGTCACAGACAAACGACGAACCAACCCTGAACACAGGAAGAGACAAGACTAAATACAAGACGAGAAACAGCCGGGCAGGGGAGGAGAAACACAAGGACCACAGGTGAACACAATCAGACAACTAGACACACCAGGGAAACTAACGACAGGAGGAAAAACACAGGGAAAAGGACCAGACAATATACCCAGAGGAAAACATGACAGGGAGAACAGCAAAACACCCAAAACAAGACATAGAAAACGTGACATAACATAATAATCGTAACACAAGGAAATAAGGAGAGTTGACGGAAATTGGGAAAGGAGGAAGGAGTGGATAGTGGATATGATAGGGAAGGAAGTGAGGCAAGGAAATAAGGAGGAGGAGGAAGAGGAAGAAGGATAGAAGAAAATGTGAAAATGTAAAGAGGAAAGGGAAGGAAATTAGAGGGAACATGAGGAAGGAGGAGGAAGGAGAAGAGGAGTGGAAATGTGGATATGATAGGGAAGGAAACAAGACAAGGAAATAACAAGGGGTGGAAGAGGAAAAGGAGATGAGTCAGGAGATAAAATATAAGAAGGAAGGAGGGGGAATGTGGAGAGGATAGGGAAGGAAGTAAGGTAAGGAAATTAGAGGCAAAATTAGGAAGTAGGAGTAAGGAGAAGAGGGGTGGAAATGGTGATATGAAGGACAAGGAAGGGAGGCAAGGAAATTAAGAGGGGAGGAGGAAGGAAGTAGATGAGTCATTAAAGGAATAGGAAGAAGGAGGAGAGTGAAGTAAGAAGTAGGCAAGGAGTTAGGAGGAAAGAGAAGAAGGATGAAGAAGACAATGAGAAAAATGGGAAATTTGGAGAGGAGAGGGAAGGAAAATAAGGGTGGGGACGGAGATGGGGAAGTAGGAAGAAGGACTGAAAAAGTGAATATGATAGGGAAGGAAATAAGGGAAGGACATTTTGAGTAAAATAGGAGGAGAGTGGAAGGAGATGGGGAAGTATAGGAGAAAGGATTGGACATGTGGATATGATAGGGAAGGAAATAAGGAGGGGAGGAAGAGGAAAATGAGATGAGTCAGGAGAGAAAATATAAGAAAGAGGAGAGTGTAGACAGAGAGAAGGAGGATAAATGAGGCAAGGAGAAAGGAGGCAAGGAGTCGAAAGGAAAGACAAAGAAGTATCTTCCCATGCAGAAGGATGAGAAAGAAGGGGAAGTGTGGAGAGGATAAGGAAGGGAGTGAGGAGGAAAGAGACGGATATCAAGGGATAAATCTCAACAAGTGAAGTGTAGTGCTTATCTAGTTTTGAAGAGTGTTTTTTTAAGTGTTTATCGCTTTCTTTTGAAAGAAAGTTATATTATTTTGTCTTCAGTTGATGTTGTAAATTAGTGAGCCCTCATGTTTTTGATCATTTAAACAGTATCTTCTCATTTCGGCAGAGCAGTTTTTCTCCTGGTTATTTTATATGTTGTCACGCCCTTTAATTAACCCTATTAGGGAACGTAACAAGAATGCATGAGTCTTTCAGCTTGAAATGTCTCCTTTATTTCATTATATATCTGTAAATGTATATTAAACTGGTTGTTATCGTGCATTCAAACACATATAAAGCTCTGCAGCTTGTCCTCAAATCTCAGCTTCCTTATTTAAATGTTACCGATGAAGACAAAGAAAGAAAGTGTGGAAATCAAAAAGAAATGGCCTCTGGTTTAAAAGCAGACGTCCGTTCATTCCTCGGCGCATGAAGAGGACCAGAGTGTAATTACTTGGGATCGTTTTGTTCTAATGTGGGATTGATTCGTAACTTCAGGACATCCGTGAACCAGATCCTTAAAAATGGAGGCGGACGGCGCCTTAAGTGAATTTAAAAATGCAGGAATAATTACTACATATACTGCAAACTAATTAAGAATCGGTGAACTCTGCAGCCCTTTTCTCGCTCGCAGTGATTACATATTTTAATAATTTCTCTGCAAACGGACGCAGGAAGAAAATCACTGAAAAAGGACCGGTGGTGACATCACACAAAAAAATTAAAAAGGAAGAAAGTCAGACTCTGGTTACTATTTCAAAGTCGTCATATTAATTGTGTTGGAGGAAAGAGAAAGTCTGTCTGCTGAGAAACATGGATTTTTTTATTATTCAATGGATGTAATTTATATCTGAGGAGAGAACGGACCAGACGGAAATAGTGCTGCGTATCAAGAAAATATTAAAAGTAATAATGCTATAAGTCAAATGGACATATAGTTCTGATTATTGTCTCTTTAAAGGGAAATGCAGACAAGAGGTATGGAGAGAGTCTGCAACCAAAGCTGTACAAAAAGTGTAAAACTAAACTAACAATACATCGCTGAAAACTCAAAATGAATCCTAACAATAATTGTAAATGTCCTTAAGTCAGTATAGCCTGTAATAAAATCAAAATGTTAACCAGGGTTTAGATAGTGGACGAGGAAAAGGAGATGAGTCATTAGAAGGAGGTGAATGAAGTAAGAAGGAGGCAAGGAGATAGGAGGAAAGAGAAGGAAGTATCAGATGCAAAGGGAGGAGGAAACAAAGCGAAAAATGGGAAAAGTGGAGAGGAGAGGGAAGGAAACAAGATGAGGAAATAAGGAGGGGAGGAAGAACAAAAGGAGATGAGTCTGGGGAGAAAATATAAGAAGGAGAAATTTGGAGAGGATAGGGAAGGAAGTAAGGGAAGGATATTAGAGGCAAAAAGAGGAAGGAGAAGAGGAGTGGAAATGTGGATAGTAAGGAAGTGAGGAAAGGAAATTAGGAGGGAAGTAGAGGAGACATTAGAGGAATAGGAAGAAGGAGGTGAAGTAAGGAAGGGGGTAAGGAGTTAGGAGGAACGAGAAGGTAGTATCACATGCAGAAGGATGAGTAAGATAAAAAGGGGAAATAAGGGAAGGACATTTGAGTAAAATAGGAGGAGTGTGGACTGAGATGGGGAAGTAAGGGGAATGAGTGGAAAAGTGGATATGATAGGGAAGGAAACAAGACAAGGAAATAAGGAGGGAAGGAAGAGGAAAAGGAGATGAGTCTGGAGAGAAAGTGGAAGAAGGAAGAAAAAATGGGGAGATGTGGAGAGGAAAGGGAAGGAAATGAGGGAGTGAAAAAGGAGGCAAGGAGTCGACTAATAGTAAATTCGACTTTAATATTGTTTATTGTGTCTTTTTATAGCAATGTAATTACACACAACATCATGTAGAGTGAAGAGATATTTAACTTGAACTCTACAAAAATAAATAATATTTAAAGTAAATAGAGGCTGCAGAATAATTGTTTTTTTACCACTCACCACAACTTATTTTTAAATATCCTAAAGTCAGTATAAACTGTGAGAAAATGCCCAAAAATATAATTCTCAGTCCAGATAACGGTGTATAGTAATAATAATAATAATAATAATAATAATAATAATAATAATAATAATAATAATAATAATAATAATACATGGGATTAGCGCTTTTCCTAATGCTCAAAGAGGCTTCACATAAAATCATATTGGTACTTCTTTCGAACAACAAAAGGCTAATTGAACTATAATATGGTCGATATTCTCCTTTTTGTCAATTTAAATGGTCATAAAGTATAGAGATATGGAAAGAGTCTGTAACCAAAACTGTACAAAAGTGTAAATAATTTGGTTTAAATATATTCCACTGGTGACGTGAAGTCATGTGACCGTGATGTAGTTCATTTAATAGCCTAACGTTAGCTTTATACTGATATGTGGAGATTATCAAATCACTGTATTACTTAAAACATGCACAAAATGCCTTTTTATAGCAGTATTTTTTATTCATGGAGACATCGACTCTGGAAATGTGTGCAAATAAGCCGTATTTAATAACAAAATAATAATAATAATAATAAATTGTATTTTTATAGCGCTTTTCTCGAACCCAAAGACGCTTATGCCTAAAATGCCTAATTTGCTTCATAATAAAGCCAGGAAACGTGTAATATAAAAAGTATTTTTTACGATGATATCGATATAATATTAGGGAATATTACTAATATGTTACCCTAATTCCACTTGCTGTTTTCCCTTCACACACACACACACACACACACGCACACACACACACACACACACATACCATGTATACATCACTTCAGGGGACATTACATTGACTTACATGCATTTCCTGGAGACTTATCCTAACCTTAACCAACACATGCCTAACCCTAACCCTTACCCTAACCCTTACCCCTAACCTTACCAAGTCTTCACCCTAAAAAATGTATGTCCCCATAAGGGAGTCGAGTCCCCACACGTGACTGTGTAAACAGATGTAGGTCCCCACAAGGATGGTAATACTAGGCCACACACACACACTATGATACACCAAAGCAAATTAATTGACATCGGTGAGAACTCGGGGTTACACAAACCACTGAATGGCATTTTAAGGTGATTTCTTTTTATGCAGACACATAAATCCTCCGTAATACCTCTCTTGAATCAGACGGCGACATGTTGGTGATAGAGAGAGCTTCTGTGAGGGAGCAGGAGGAAGAGGAGCCAGGATGTAAGAGTGGATTAACCCAATCTTTCAGCTGCTCTTCAAAGTCAAGTAAAAAACCCTCCTCCCTGCAGTCCATCGCCTCAGAGCCGCACAGTGGCTTTATCAGCCGCTGTATAATTTAACAGAATCCTCCACAGAAAGACGTGCAGGCAGAGAGAAACACACATATATTCAAAGCAGATCAAATGAAAATTAAGAGCGGCGGCGGCCTCTTTTTAAAAAGGCAGCCGCCGCCGCTCTTATCGCTCTGATAATATTGTGAGGGAAATTTCCTTATTGAGCTTTTCTCATCCTTCCTCTGCACTTAATTCATTGAAGGCTCCATTTTAAATCACTTGACAGACGTTATGGAAGTCCGTCCGTCATTTACATCTCAGCTGATTTTTAGCCTCAGCAGATTATACATTATTTCTGATTTTCTGCAGGACATAATCTGAGATTCACACAAATCTAGAAACGTTTTTATGGTTTCTTCTTTCATTTAAATATATGGTGGACAGGGGACTCTTTAAAGTGAGGCACACAGCTGTTGACGTTTGGTGATTAAACGTTTTATCTTAAATAATTCATATGCTATCAATAAAACCTTTTGTAACTATGTTTTGTACGATAACAGATAGGCTAATACAAATGGACCAATTCCCGGTAATTGTATTTATTATATACACACAGCATCACACTGGGAAAGTTGCATATTCTAACCTTTCTATACTGAAGAGAAAAGCCAGATCTTTGGGTTTTTCAGTGTGAAAAGGATTATATATATTAAAATACCATCAAATGCAAAGCAACCTTTAGCAGGAAGATGCAGGACCATGCAAGACATTTAATTAAACGTGTTGAGAAAGTATATAAACTCAAAGAATATTCAAGTTTTAATAACTATGGTTTTTGTTAATAATGTAGTTTTGTGTTTTATTTTGCCATTTATTTTCTTCTGGTTTCTTCCTTCCTGTGTTTTCCCTCCTGTCTGATTGTCTTATTGATAACCTCCCCTCTCCAGGTGTGTCTTGTGTTGTGATTACCATTATCTGTATTAACTCTTTCTTTCTCTGTCAGTTCCTCGTAGTTTCTCCTGTGGTTTGGTTCCTGATCTCTTGCCTAAATGTTCTCGATGTCCCTCGTATCCCCTCCTGTGTCTTCTAAGCGTTCCTGGTTTGTTCTAGTTTAGTTTGGTACTTTTCTACCCTGTTGTTGTGCTGCAATTGGGTCCTGCATCCTTACCCTCACCGTGACAAATAAGATATAACATTTGACTAAATCCCCATAATGTATTCACTTAGTAACACACAGCATCACAGCAGAGAAGTTGCCTATTTTAACCTTTCCTTTTTTTGTGACCAACTTTCTATTTTTTGCCCTCACAAAAGGGACTTATACAGATACAAATTATATAGACAAAATAGACAATAAAAACAAAAACAAAAAACAAAGTAATACAAAATATAGGGAATCCTTTTCCCATGCCACCCGTCCCTCCCCCTTCCCACTCATCTTGCCATTTCACAGAAAATCCTATGTGTTTGTTAGCAATCGTCTGAGTTCATCTATCTATTATATTATATATATTATTTATATTATAGCATAACAATTTATCCACATCAAATACATTCATACCTTTTTTTCCACATAACATTTCATCTGTTTAAACTGAATTGAGATTAACTCCTAATAATCTACAATTGCACCAAGGTGTGCGTATATGTAGCCTACAATCATCATTTACATGAATGATATTACCCTATCGGCAGCTCTTTGAATAGCCTCTAATGTTTCCCCTTTAGCCTTATTAAGCCCCTGTCACACTGTCCCGAAATTGACACCCGATGGACACATGATAAAGGAAATGTTCAAATTCGGCTGTGATCGTAGCAACATCGGGCCATTCGTGAGAGCATCTTAAGCCATCGTATGACCGCCGGTGGAGTTTCTCAGGCTCCGGCAGCAACTTCGTGAGTGGCAACTTCGTAAGGCACTCGTGAGGGCATCTTGTCAAGTCGTGTCATCTTCGTGTTATCATCGGTGCCATCGGGCATTCACCCTCAATCTGATCGGGGCGAATGCCCGATGGCACCGATGATAACAAGATGCCCTCACGATGGCCTTACGAAGGGCACAATTGACACACGAATTCAACACGAAAATGAACCTTCTCAAGGTCCTTCGGCTATTTTTTGGCATGCCAAAGATTTTGCCACCGCTCACGAAGTTGCTGCCGGAGCCTGAGAAACTCCACCGGCGGTCATACGATGGCTTAAGATGCCCTCACGAATGGCCCGATTTTGAACATTTCCTTTATCGTGTGTCCATCGGGTTGTTTTATTGCACAACAAAATCATGTAAACATATTATGTAAATAACCCAATTTGTGTTCTGTGAAACTGAAAAGGATATAATATATTATTTTGAAGGCGAGTTGACAGGAAGTTGTTGTTGCTATGGAAACAACAACATGACGGAGAAAACGTAATATTTTCTACATATAAAGACGGGGAAAGTAAAGAACAAAGTCTGAATATATCAGTACAGTATCATAGTACTGTAACATAATTGTTTGTGTTACTTTCGTTGCAGTTGTATGTCTTAAATGTAATGTAAATGTTTCCTTTGTGTGTGGTTCGGGGCCATCTTCGTGCGAAATTGACAATTCCATATTCGTGTGTCCATCGTGTGTCAACTTCGGGACAGTGTGACAGGGGCTTTAGCCTTATTAGCAGAAGCGATTGACAGCTCTGAGATTAGTAGGTCATGGAAGGATTATATCCATTGCTTAATAAATAAAGTATGTGGGGGTTTCCATCGTATTACAATTATTTTTTTGGCTGCTGTTAGACCAGCGAAAAGCACCCTTTTCTGATGTTTCTGTAGGTCAAGAGAAGAATCATCATTCAACAATACAATATTTGGGAGACAGGGTATGTGAACTCCAATAATCTCAGATACAATGTCAATAACCTGTTTCCAGAACGTTCTTACTGCAGTACATTCATAAACCATGTGTACATATGTGCCAATAGTCTGTTGGTTACAGAGAAGGCATATGGGGCTTGGAATCGTCCTTAATTGACAGCATTTTCTGGTTGACAGGTAATATCTGTGTATCATTTTATACTGTATCAATTGGTGATTGTGGTTACGCGATGTTAAGGAGATATTATTCCATATTCTCTTCCAATCAATAGTCTGCGTATCATTTTTTAGATCTGCGTTCCATACTGCAGGGATGCCAATATATCCGGTTAATTTATCTTGCAGCTTTTTATATGAAGTAGTGCCGCTCACACTGTTTGGACGTAATATGACCTTAACTAATTGATATGTTGGCAGAGGTTGATTCCAAGGAACTTCATATGTGCGCATGGCAGTACGTAGCTGCAAAGAGAAAAAGAAAGAAGAGCCTGGCCTATTTTAACCTTTCTATAATGAACACAACAGCCAGATTTTAGCAGAGAGGGCAAAAGTACACACGTCCTTTACTCAAGTAGAAGTACAGAAACTTGTGTTTAAAAATATTCTGGTAAAAGTAGAAGTACTGACTAAACTTCTTTACTCAAGTAAAAGTAAAGAACTTTGAAATGTACTTCAGTAAAAAGTACCCATAACTAGCAGCTGCTTTAAAGAGTACCTGACCTCCCTTTATATCAATAGAACAATAATGTCATTGTTAGCTAATGAATGTTTCCATGCTGAACAACGGCAACATGACAACGTTTCCATTGGTCCCTCTTCTTTAGAGAAGACCAGGAAATGATGGATACACGGATCGTGTTCAAATCAATAGGCACGCAATGACTCTAAAGAATAATGATCACGCATCAAACACACATTCAGACTAAAGGAACCAGCTGTTTGGGAAATGAGAGAAGTAGAAAGTACAGGTATTTGAGTTCAACATGTAAGAAGTAGAAAGTACAGGTATTTGAGTTCAACATGTAAGAAGTAGAAAGTACAGGTATTTGGGTTCAACATGTAAGAAGTAGAAAGTACAGGTATTTGTGTTCAACATGTAAGAAGTAGAAAGTACAGGTATTTGAGTTCAACATGTAAGAAGTAGAAAGTACAGGTATTTGAGTTCAACATGTAAGAAGTAGAAAGTACAGGTATTTGGGTTCAACATGTAAGAAGTAGAAAGTACAGGTATTTGAGTTCAACATGTAAGAAGTAGAAAGTACAGGTATTTGTGTTCAACATGTAAGAAGTAGAAAGTACAGGTATTTGTGTTCAACATGTAAGAAGTAGAAGTACAGGTATTTGTGTTCAACATGTAAGAAGTAGAAAGTACAGGTATTTGTGTTCAACATGTAAGAAGTAGAAAGTACAGGTATTTGTGTTCAACATGTAAGAAGTAGAAAGTACAGGTATTTGTGTTCAACATGTAAAAAGTAGAAAGTACAGGTATTTGTGTTCAAAATGTAAGAAGTCAAAGTAAAAAGTCTTCAGCAAAATAAGTAGTGGAGTAAAGTAGACCACTGATACCAGAAAAAAGTACTTAAGTACAGTAACGAAGTATTTGTTCTCCACTACTTCCCACCTCTGGATTGTGGTGTGTTTTTTATTGTAAAAAGGGTTTAATAGTATTAAAATACCACCAAATGTAAAAGCACCTTTAGCAGGAAACCACAGGCTCTCTGTTTGATCATTTCTCAGCTTTACCTGCAGCTTTTAAATCCCCCCCATGGTGAATGCATGATGACAGGGCCACGCCACTAATCCCGCGTTAGCATATTAGCTACGAGGCTAACGTAAATACCTGCTCACGACTCCGGTAAGCAGCCGAGAGCTGCGGCTTTACCCTCTTTCCTCCACGACTTTCAGCTTAATTAACTCCGTCTCTGGGATGAAAAGCAGCTCAGAGTATTTCACCTGTAAATACTGTCTACTTTAACACTCCTGCATCTTCTTTTAAACGGCATTACAAACACTTTCAAGCTCATTAAGATCATTGAGGATTTCATGTCAAATTTGGTGCACTGCTTATTCCTCAATGTTTACAATTGTTTGTATATAAATGATTCTTGCTCCAATAAAACACACAATAGAGCTGAATGGGGTGGTGCAAAAACGTCAATGTTATTGTCATTTAAAGGTGGGGTAGGTAATTCACTTCAGAAACACTTGTTGTTATATTCCATGGAGTGCTCTTAACATCCCGATAGCAATGAATACATTAAATGCTTTAACAATAAATACATGACAAATTTCATCTGTGGAAGCCGTGGCGCTGTAAAAAGCACGACCAATCATCTGAGCCGGCCCGGCTAAAGTAACTGGATGGCCTACCTGCCTGTCAGCCTTCCATCTGTGCACAAACTTATCTCGTGCCCTCATTGGTCATGTGCGCGTTCGTGTGTGTTGGAGGAGGGGCTCTGTAAGGAAGGCTGAAGGAAGAGGCAGATTCTTTCCGGTTGCGTACTTTCAAATTCTAGCGCACTCGAGCTGGTTTCTCCATTCCTACCTACCCCACCTTTAAGTTATGTTAAGAATTACAAATTATGACGAGACAAATCTGACGTTTAAGTGTGAAAATATTATTATAATTTGTAAATTGAGGACGAAAAAACTTCCAACAATCTCACACATGATTTATTTCATCTTTTTTTAAACTAACTGCAATAAGTTAATACAAAATGTAATAATCTCCCGTTTGTGTTTTGTTTCTTCCTCTATTAATTGGCATTTTCAAAATTAAACAAATGAAAAATACAAAGAATGATTTTAAGTTGAGGTTTTAAGATGAATAGAATAAATAAATGTTGAAATATTGAGCTGCAGCGTCTTGTGTTTAACATTAAATGTTAGAAAACTGGACCCTGAATGCTGCAACGCACCAAGATTGATAGCAAACTGTAAATAAAAATGTGGTACATAAACCAAGAGAGTAAAATTATGTTTTTTAATATAAATAAGTTATGTATATAACGTGTATAAACGGGTTCGTTGGTGCTAGGCTATAGGAGATGTTCCCCTGCGTCTCATGTTGCTGTATTTTTCCCGCAGTGAGGATTTAAATATAGAAACCTCGTATGTGTGAGTAACGAGCAGCCGGGGGATTTGATTTTTGAAGAGAAAACATACGAAAAATGGGGAGAAATAACACAAATAACCAGCTGATGTAGAACACAACTCCCGGAGGTTGACAAACACGGCGCTTCGTCCCTCCTTGAGGTGATATAAAGGGTTGAAGAATCCATCCCATGATGCTTTGCTGCATGGAAAGGCCTCAGAGACCAGTTATTGCAGATATATTCCCCCTTCTCCTACCCTTTAAAACGGTCCTCCTCTGTTTGGCCGGCTGCCTAATGGCCGCCATGAAAGGAGATACAAAAAGACTACAAAAATATATAAATAAAACGCTTGAGTTCCCCGGGGGTCGAGCACAGGGCCTGAGAGAAAAGAGGGGTTTGCAAACATGTTATACAACACACTGAAACCCATGGCACACTGTAAAAAACATCAACCCAAAGCATGTCTTTTTTTAACCTAAACCAAGTCGTTTTGTATAAAAGCACGGGCCTCTGTCATGAAGCTAAGCAGGGGCTGTATACTGGGTATGGAAATAGATTTGCATATTAAACTGGGCCTATGTAAATACATTTGAATTTAATTGAATTAACTCCTCGACATCTGGAGACCTGTATGTATCCTCTCCAGAGATGGCAAAAGTACACACATCCTTTACTCAAGTAGAAGTACAGATACTCGTGTTTAAAAATACTCTGGTGAAAGTAGAAGAACTGACTAAACTTCTTTACTCAAGTAAAAGTAAAGAGGCTTTGAAATGTACTTCAGTAAAAAGTACCCATAACTAGCAGCTGTTTTAAAGAGTACCTGACCTCCCTTTATATTAATAGAACAATAATGTCATTGTTAGCTAATGAATGTTTCCATGCTGAACAACGGCAACATGACAACGTTTCCATTGGTCCCTCTTCTTTAGAGAAGACCAGGAAATGATGGATACACGGATCGTGTTCAAATCAATAGGCACGCAATGACTCTAAAGAAGAATGATCACGCATCAAACACACATTCAGACTAAAGGAACCAGCTGTTTGGAAAATGAGAGAAGTAGAAAGTACAGGTATTTGAGTTCAACATGTAAGAAGTAGAAAGTACAGGTATTTGAGTTCAACATGTGAGAAGTAGAAAGTACAGGTATTTGAGTTCAACATGTAAGAAGTAGAAAGTACAGGTATTTGAGTTCAACATGTAAGAAGTAGAAAGTACAGGTATTTGAGTTCAACATGTAAGAAGTAGAAAGTACAGGTATTTTAGTTCAACATGTAAGAAGTAGAAAGTACAGGTATTTGAGTTCAACATGTAAGAAGTAGAAAGTACAGGTATTTGTGTTCAACATGTAAGAAGTAGAAAGTACAGGTATTTGGGTTCAACATGTAAGAAGTAGAAAGTACAGGTATTTGAGTTCAACATGTAAGAAGTAGAAAGTACAGGTATTTGAGTTCAACATGTAAGAAGTAGAAAGTACAGGTATTGTGTTCAACATGTAAGAAGTAGAAAGTACAGGTATTTGAGTTCAACATGTGAGAAGTAGAAAGTACAGGTATTTGTGTTCAACATGTAAGAAGTAGAAAGTACAGGTATTTGGGTTCAACATGTAAGAAGTAGAAAGTACAGGTATTTGTGTTCAACATGTAAGAAGTAGAAAGTACAGGTATTTGTGTTCAACATGTAAGAAGTAGAAAGTACAGGTATTTGTGTTCAACATGTAAGAAGTAGAAAGTACAGGTATTTGTGTTCAACATGTAAGAAGTAGAAAGTACAGGTATTTGTGTTCAACATGTAAGAAGTAGAAAGTACAGGTATTTGAGTTCAACATGTAAGAAGTAGAAAGTACAGGTATTTGTGTTCAACATGTAAGAAGTCAAAGTAAAAAGTCGTCAGAAGAATAAGCAGTGGAGTAAAGTACTGATACCAGAAAAATGTGCTTGAGTACAGTAACAAAGTATTTGTACTCCTGCTTTCACTGTTTTTGTACATATTATATTGAGATGTTTATAGAGTTTTCGCACTCATTTTTATTTTATATTTTATTATATATGTTGGATTGTTGGAGGAGCTCAGGTCAGAAGAAAGTCATTGCTTTGTGCATATGAGAATAAACCTTTGAATCTTGAATCTTTGAAACTACTTCCCACCTGTATGTCTCCTCTCCTCTCTCTTTAATCCACAGAGACACACGCAGGGAGAAAGCAGAAGTTTTTAGGGCTTCATTTGTCGGGCTAAGAATGAATCGTCCGAGATGTCTCCGGCAGGATTAATGGCACGGCAAATCATGGCTCATGTTTCCGTGGCGACAGGCGTGTTCCTCGTGGCTGCAGATCATTTAAAAGCCGAAAGATGTTGGCGGTGACGGGGAAATCGCTTCGCTGGACCAAAACGCCTGACAGCTGCATTAAGGCCTGCCAATACCCCCCCCCAAACTCATCATCATCCCCCAGAATGCATCAGGAGGGGATACGGAGAAGAGGTTTCCACTCTTTATGTAACCTTCGCTTCACCAGAATATCCTCGTTAAACTTAAATATTTGCACAATAAAACATATTAAATATTGAATTAGACCAAAATGGTCAATCTCAAATACGGTCAAATTAAATAATTTAGCCGTCCTGCTTTGCATGTGTTTCCAAATAATCAGATATATAGTATACTTTATTTGTATTAAATCAGTTTGTACATTTGTGTACTTTGTTCAAGATACTACTATTTTCTTTCATACAGTATAAATAAAGACAACAGAGAATTACAAGCCAAAAAGCTGATTATTGATTTAATTAAAGACAAATAATAAGTAAGAAACATTTTAGATAAATAATAGATATCACCACATTTCATTACTTACCTTAACCCTTGTGTTTATCTCAGTCCAAAACACTCCAAAATAATGACTATCATCCAATATTGTTTAAACTACATCATAACTAACTCATTATGCATTCATGACCGTACAATCCTGTTGTTATGTAATGTTATGGCCCCAAAAACATTACACCACATATTTAAGTAAAACATGTGATTCAATTCACTCATTATATTTCCTGTGAAGACAGTGGATCATTACGTGATCTGACTATTATAGACTAATATTAGAATACAATCTGCCCAGAGAAAGTTTTAAATGATTGTTACAGTAGATGAAGGGGGTGGGGTGTCTAAAGTCAAAGATGAATTTGATTGGGCAACATTTGACCCCGAGTGACCCACAACATGCTGCTGGGTCTCCCCAGACCCCAACACCAAATTATACACTTTTTTTTTTTAGAGACCTTCCGTAAAAAACTAGAGCGTAGTTATAGTTATATCATTTTAGCTTGAAACGGGTCACGGGAGACCCGGACACAACATAAGGGTTAAGACAATTCCTTAATGAATTTAAGGTTTTTTTAATATTGCAATAAGGCAATCCCTTCGTATTAATCAAGATATCTGAAAATACTGTCATAATAATGCATTTTCTGCATGTGTTCAGTGTTAAAGTGTGTATAAACGAGGCTGTGAATGGTGTGTCATTAAAACACTATGTGAAGAGCTTCAGAATGTACATAGCAATAATAATAACAAGTAATACATTTAAGCAAAATTCATACATTTTGAACACATTACAGAAAGTTTAGAACATTTAAGTTATAAATATCACTTTGAAACTTCCCCAGTTCGTATTAAGAACGTTATCTAAGTTTTCTGTTTAAAAATGCAGCCAAAAATGCAAATTTAAGGTGAATTTAGAAAAACATAGAAGACACATTTAGTGAAATAACCTCATTAATTTGTATTTTGGTTGGTTTCTTTCCACCTGTCTGAAAGAAGCTTTGTTAAAGAGGCAAAATAGTCCAAAATTGACCAAACATGAAAGTCAAAAAGCCTAAAGTTAAAGATGTAAAGCCTCATGAAGCCACTTTAAAGCAGACAGAGTGCTTTCACATTGATTTTCCTTTTGTGTGAAAGCTGCAGACGGCCTTCTTACTTTCTGTCAGAAGTGTTTCTTTTGAGCCGAGTGAATAAACTCCATGTTTCCCTGCAGGGATACAAAAAAAAAGTCAAGGTCAGCAGTTTGATATCTCCTCCTCTCAGTGAAACACCCACCAGTTTGACTGCCAGTGTGTTTTCTTTCATTATTTCCTCTTCTGCAGTTGAGGTTTCATGGAAAGGGCCGATCTCTGTGACACTAACAGAGTGAATGTGTTCAGAGATGCAGCTTTAGAAATGATTTGCTGCTCAGAGAGAAGTTGAACTAAACACAGAGCGACTCGAACGACAAAACAGGAATCCACACATTAATCTACAGATAAATCAAATAAGATTCAAATTAGAGTGTGTTTATACTTTTCTCTCCTTTATTAATCCTGGAGAGGGAGAAGGGGGAAGAGATGGCACAAGTACACACATCCTTTACTCAAGTAGAAGTATATACTTTTTAAAAATACTCTGGTAACTCCGTACCCAAATCTCTAAAAAACGGGGGAACAACGGAGCTGATCCAGATTTGCGTCCGATATGACGTAATATCTGAAATATGGAGCCACAGCTCTATCAGAAAAGTTGCTCTCAGAAACAATGCACGACGTGTTTGACGTAATATGGTCTTTGTTTACATTAGCATCGCGCTAACCCTCTGAGCTAACCTGTACTGGAGAGAGTATGTGTGTGAAGAAGCACGAAATAAAGAAAGGAACTCACCTTGTGGTAAACCTCAGAGAGAAAAGGAGTTTGAGCTCCATACTGTTTCAGAAATAATCCTTGATGTGGTTTGGAGCATGATAGGAGTTCAATCAGGAGAGACGTTGATGTATGAAATACATATTATTATGTATTACTGGGACACGTCATATGAATGAGATAATGATTGCCAGAATTGAGACAGGAGAATGGAACGGTGTTTGGTGTTTGCAGGATTATCATTCAGGAGGGGAAGAACCGCTCCGAAGAAACCCCCCGGGGTCTAGACACTGGTGGTGGTGATAAGTAGGTGGGACCGGTCTGAAGGGAGAAGGATTAGCTTGGCCCTGTAGGAGACGGGAGGCGAGAGGGGTGGAGGAGGGTTGCGTATTGTCACCTGAAATGACAGCTGACAAGAGGGAAGAGCAGATATAAAGGGATTAGCGGGTGCAACGATAGGCTTGTGAGAATGGAGAGAGGAGTGATTGGTTAGCTGGGGAGTGACGCCCCCGATCACTTAATGAGGGAGGTAAAGAAGTGGCGTGAAATATGAATGAAGAGCTTGGTCTTCCTGCTTGAACTTGCGCTAAGCTTCATATCTTTAACCTCTTAAGCCTGATTGCCCCCGCCGGTGGCCCTCCTTTGCTGTTTTCTGATCAAAAGTTGTGTTCAATGGCATTAAAACCCATATAAACGCTGCTGAAGGTTAATCCAATGTGTCTGTGTCACTTTGAAATGATTACTGATAATCCATCATATTTATGGCAATAAACTTATTTTTGTGAGTGTAACAGAGCTTTCGGTTTGGGCAAACTGCGTGTGCATCACTTTCATTCTTCAATGGTAACGTGGAGGTGGATTTAGGAACTTCCTCTCGATTCTATTGGCTCTAACGGTTCAAAAGAAGTGTCAATCACCAAAATCGACCAATGGGTTCCAGAGAAACGGCAAATCCACCCAAATGACCCCAGAAGGTTTTTTTTTTTCTAAATCTCTCTAAAAAGGTCAAATGTCACTTGTTTTGAATCAATCTTGATACAGGGTACTTATTATATGTTATATTTTAGAATCCTAAAGCTTTCAGTCTCCGATCCCATCATTCAAGGGTGGTTTTCACCATAAGTAATGGTTTTCTTTTGGACGGACACTACCATTTACATTTTTTTACTATGTTCAATCATCTAAAAAAACATCTATATTGATTCTGACACTTCTACATCCAACTTACAGGTTTATCATTGCTTTGAGATAAAAGATTATTAATGTAACCCTTTTGGAAGTGAAGTTATAGTCATTTGTTCTGGGAATGTCATTTTCGAGCCTAAAGCCTGAAAAACAGGCTCAGGCTGGTTAAAGTTAACTTTGTTTTCAGTGTTTCCTCTCCTTCATTCCTCCCTTAACGCTCTCCACCCTCCTTTCTCCTTCCTTCTTTTCATCCTCCTTGAAGCAGCGCAGAAGAAAACAAAGTGTCTGAGCGTCTGACAGCTCGTCTACCTGAGGAACAACAGGAAGTCCCTGTTCACCGTTTCAGGTGAAACAAAACGTCTGACCGAGGAGAGCTGTGGGCCAATCAGGAGGTCCCTGAGCAGGAAGTCTTCTTCTTCTCTGTTTACGGAGAGACACCCCAGCCGGCTAATTAAAGACGTCCAATTAGAGCGGCGTCAGGCGGGTCAGCAGACATCAAAACAGTGAGTTACCTTTAATCTCTCATCACAACAAAGTCACAGTCTGTAAACACGAGAGGAGGTGAAGCCGCTGGGTTTCACTCGAGAGGAAGAAGTTGAACTCGTTCTAACAGCAGAAGAAAACTTCTTGTTCGTCTAAACTGCGGACGATAACAAAGAGACACAAACTGATGACATTAATGTCCAAAATAAATGTAAACAAACATCTTAAAAGACTCAAAATAACTACAAATATACACAGAATTACTGTAAAGTGACTGCAAATAAACACACAATGACTACATTGAGACACAAAAAGACCTCTAAGCGACGTGCAGTCAGGGGAGGCAGGGGAGGCAGAGCCTCACCTGCCATACTCCAATGTAACGGAAAAACAACTAAAGAAAAACTAAATAGTAATAATAATAAAATGTCTCCACTGATCTGTGTTGTAAATGTGATTTATGTATAATTCCAATTGCTTTTTATAGTCAAAATCAGCAAATTTACCGAGCTCTGCTACAACTACGGGTAGCGATGAGGAGTGAGGCAGGGACAAATCATGTGAAACCCAGATTTGGCACAAAAAAGGGGGAATACACGTTTCGCAATTATGCCACATCAAGGTGGAACGCTCTTCCCACAACTGTAAAGGAAAGTAAAACTATACTTACCTTCAAAACCTCTCTTAAAGAGCACCTTCGGGGGAGAGCATTGCAAAACTGGCCCCGGTAATGGTACAAATCTCAACCTGTCGTTCAATGGACAGCTTCCCCCCCCCATCTATGTATATACTCGCATTTTAGACTCTGTTACTAACTGTATATCTGTAGACTTGGTATGTCTTAAATGTCCAGTTAGGATGTATTAGAACAACATCTAAAATGAAAATTGTAAATAAGCAATCTGTATGTAAAAAACCACCTGTATGTAAATTGTAAATAAGCCATCTGTATGTCAAATATGTCAAATATGTCTTAAATGACATGATGAATTGGAAATGGGGGACCCTGATGTAAACAAGACGAAAGTCTTTCTCTGGTCTGCATCCCCTTAACAATTGTATGTTTTGAGCTGTACTGTACTGTACCCAATATACAAGCTGTTAATAAACTTTTCAATCAATCAATCAATCAATCAATCAATCAATCAATCAATCAATCAACGAGATCTGCCTCACCTCAGAATGCGTCACCCCACAGAAACTGGCTGGAAAGCGGGCCCTAAACGCATGCCTGCACCATCTCACTGTATGTCACCAATGTAATGTTTGTAGATCCCTTTATTACATTTATCCTCGCCATCCATAGTCTCTAAATAACTTATTTCACGTATATATGATATTTAGGCCCGCTGGTCTCATCATACAACGGCAATGAAAAAAGGACCAGGGGAGGCAGCCATAACCTCTGCCGCACTGAAGGGGGCGCACGTGAGCCCACAGGTTCTTGTTGCTACTGTTATTCTACCCAGACGCAAACAACAAGCTAGACTTTTGAAACTAGAGAAAGATAAGGAGGACTTTTACAAAAAAGTAATAGAGATTGTTGTCCAGAATGAAAGCATGGACTTCAAGGTAAGACCACAATTGTAATGAACATGGGATCTTACTAAGAAAGAACAATCCAATATTTAGATTGTGGGTATCCTTTTGTTGAAAGGTCTGTTTAAAATTAATCGAAGCATCAGACTAAAAAAGCTTTTGAAAATATAATATTTGTAAATCTGACTCTGAAAGAGTCAGTGCCTCACCAGCCATGAACCTCACCGCACGTCACTGCAACAGAAAGACTCAAAATGACAACTGACAGATCAAAAGTAACCACATAAACACACACAATGACTCGAGAGTTTCACAAAACCACTGCAGGAAAAGGTAAATGTCTAAAGTGAAGATTTAAACAAACCACAAAAAGATGGAAAAATACTTGAAATACATGCAAAACAACAAAAGATGTACAAATGGAGTCGAAATCACTACAAAAACAGATCAAAAGTAAACACAAATCCACACAAAACGACTGCAGGAAAATATTCTAAAGACTAGAATTTGATGGAAAGCAACTGAAGGGACACAGAAATAAATACAGAGTGATTTTAAAGAGACAGAAATACACACAAAAAGACACAGAAAATGAGCACAAGAGTATGGGGGTAATGTTTTCAAACTAACACATTTGAAGAATTGTCCAAAAAGTTAGTCGGACTGTTCTTTCAAAAGTGCAACAGGATAACCTTGTTTGTCTTTTCTCCCAAAAAACAGAAATAAAACACAAACCTTGACACCACCCTGTAAGTCAGGGGTGTCAAACTCAAGGCCCGGGGGCCAAATCCGACGCGCGACTTCATTTTCTGTGGCCCCATTAGAGCTTGCAAAGAATATAATATGTTTATTATACGGTTACATGCTACTTTACAGAAGCACGTTGCCCATAAACTACATGTCCCACAATGCATCTCAAAGTTGACTTTTTTTCTCAGAATTAGATTTTTTTTTCAAAATGTAACTTTTTTTTCAAAATGTGGCTTTTCTTTTTAAATCATTTTGTGACATTCTCACTGAAGAAACTTGCAATTATTTGCCCTAGACTTCTACTTTCAGACGTAGTTATTATAAAGTTATTATCCTATCCGATAATAATCCAATGCAGAGGCAATAATGTGATATAATACATTATTTTATATATATTAAATATTTGTATTTTTATATAGTCTTAAAGTTAGAATCGGCCCTTTGAGTATAATGCTGATGTGGCCCGTGATGAAATTGAGTTTGACACCACCCTGTAAGTCCTGAAGGTTTTCTGACGCTGTTATAGTTTTATTCTGAAAACAGACGCACATGTTCCACCAGCAAACAAACAAAATGCATATTTATTGCCTCTCTTCGATCCAACATGAGATTTATCCGCTCGCTTCCCGCCTGCCGAGGCCTTTCGAAGACGTATTTATATTTATATTTGCAGAGTGGATCCTGGAAGGAAAGGCGGCGACAGATCTGTGATTAAACGGCCACTTTGTCACGCCAGAGCGACGTAATGCATCAACACAGGTGAGCGTGGAGGCCTGTAGTCGAGTTTATCATCATGACTGCTTCAAACATTGAAATGGGTTATTTATTGGGTGTCGGGAACACAGACACACACACACACACACACACAAACAGGGCTTCATTTCCCCGTGTGACTGTGACACTGGTTATTATTATTTTTTGTGACAGATCGCCCAAATCATAAGCTGCAGACCGTCAGTAATATATTAGGAAAGGATGAGGAGAGAGGGAAGGGAGGAAGGAAGGAGAGGGAACAGGGGAAAGGAGGGATTCTATTGGCTAGCGCTCCAACACATTGTACGTGATAGGCTAAGGGGCGGGACATCTATAAGCTGGTTGACCAATCACAACAGAGCCGGCCAGCTAACCAATCAGAGCAGACTGGGCTCTGGTTTCAGACAGAGGGTGAAAAGAGGTGCTGCAGCACAGACAGTATGAGAAAAATAAAGAGCTTTTTGAACATTAAAGCATGGAGACATGTAGAGACACTAAATACTGATATACACCTGAACATCAGCAGGAGAGGACTCTTTAAAGTAGAGACACTACATACTGATATACACCTGAACATCAGCAGGAGAGGACTCTTTAAAGTAGAGACACTACATACTGATATACACCTGAACATCAGCAGGAGAGGACTCTTTAAAGTAGAGACACTACATACTGATATACACCTGAACATCAGCAGGAGAGGACTCTTTAAAGTAGAGACACTACATACTGATATACACCTGAACATCAGCAGGAGAGGACTCTTTAAAGTAGAGACACTACATACTGATATACACCTGAACATCAGCAGGAGAGGACTCTTTAAAGTAGAGACACTACATACTGAGATACACCTGAACATCAGCAGGAGAGGACTCTTTAAAGTAGACACACTACATACTGATATACACCTGAACATCAGCAGGAGAGGACTCTTTAAAGTAGAGATACTACATACTGATATACACCTGAACATCAGCAGGAGAGGACTCTTTAAAGTAGAGACACTACATACTGATATACACCTGAACATCAGCAGGAGAGGACTCTTTAAAGTAGAGACACTACATACTGATATACACCTGAACATCAGCAGGAGAGGACTCTTTAAAGTAGAGACACTACATACTGATATACACCTGAACATCAGCAGGAGAGGACTCTTTAAAGTAGAGACACTACATACTGATATACACCTGAACATCAGCAGGAGAGGACTCTTTAAAGTAGAGACACTACATACTGATATACACCTGAACATCAGCAGGAGAGGACTCTTTAAAGTAGAGACACTACATACTGATATACACCTGAACATCAGCAGGAGAGGACTCTTTAAAGTAGAGACACTACATACTGAGATACACCTGAACATCAGCAGGAGAGGACTCTTTAAAGTAGACACACTACATACTGATATACACCTGAACATCAGCAGGAGAGGACTCTTTAAAGTAGAGATACTACATACTGATATACACCTGAACATCAGCAGGAGAGGACTCTTTAAAGTAGAGACACTACATACTGATATACACCTGAACATCAGCAGGAGAGGACTCTTTAAAGTAGAGACACTACATACTGATATACACCTGAACATCAGCAGGAGAGGACTCTTTAAAGTAGAGACACTACATACTGATATACACCTGAACATCAGCAGGAGAGGACTCTTTAAAGTAGAGACACTACATACTGATATACACCTGAACATCAGCAGGAGAGGACTCTTTAAAGTAGAGACACTACATACTGAGATACACCTGAACATCAGCAGGAGAGGACTCTTTAAAGTAGACACACTACATACTGATATACACCTGAACATCAGCAGGAGAGGACTCTTTAAAGTAGAGATACTACATACTGATATACACCTGAACATCAGCAGGAGAGGACTCTTTAAAGTAGAGACACTACATACTGATATACACCTGAACATCAGCAGGAGAGGACTCTTCAAAGTAGAGACACTACATACTGATATACACCTGAACATCAGCAGGAGAGGACTCTTTAAAGTAGAGACACTACATACTGATATACACCTGAACATCAGCAGGAGAGGACTCTTTAAAGTAGAGACACTACATACTGATATACACCTGAACATCAGCAGGAGAGGACTCTTTGAAGTAGAGACACTACATACTGATATACACCTGAACATCAGCAGGAGAGGACTCTTTAAAGTAGAGACACTACATTCTGATATACACCTGCACATCAGCAGGAGAGGACTCTTTAAAGTAGAGACACTACATACTGATATACACCTGAACATCAGCAGGAGAGGACTCTTTAAAGTAGAGACACTACATACTGATATACACCTGAACATCAGCAGGAGAGGACTCTTTAAAGTAGAGACACTACATACTGATATACACCTGAACATCAGCAGGAGAGGACTCTTTAAAGTAGAGACACTACATACTGATATACACCTGAACATCAGCAGGAGAGGACTCTTTAAAGTAGATACACTATATACTGATATACACCTGAACATCAGCAGGAGAGGACTCTTTAAAGTATATACACTACATACTGATATACACCTGAACATCAGCAGGAGAGGACTCTTTAAAGTAGAGACAATATATACTGATATACACCTGAACATCAGCAGGAGAGGACACTTTAAAGTAGAGACACTACATACTGATATACACCTGAACATCAGCAGGAGAGGACTCTTTAAAGTAGAGACAATATATACTGATATACACCTGAACTTCAGCAGGAGAGGACACTTTAAAGTAGAGACACTACATACTGATATACACCTGAACATCAGCAGGAGAGGACTCTTTAAAGTAGAGACACTATATACTGATATACACCTGAACATCAGCAGGAGAGGACTCTTTAAAGTAGAGACATTACATACTGATATACAAGGCTCCTTTACAGTGTTTCCTAATTAAATATTGTGTGTGTGTCAGCATGTCGTTGTGTCCCTGAGACACTTCACCCCAAATTGCTCCTGTGGTGATTGTCCACAGTATTGAGTATGTAAGTCGCTTTGGATAAAAGCGTAGTGTAATGTATGTGTGTGTGTGTGTGTGTGTGTGTGTGTGTGTGTGTGTGTGTGTGTGTGTGTGTGTGTGTGTGTGTGTGTGTGTGTGTGTGTGTGTGTGTGTGTGTGTGTGTGTGTGTGTGTGGTGTGTGTGCACGCCCGTGCGTGCGTGTACGCATGCGTGTGCCGTGTGTGTGTCCTAAACGGAGGTGAAGTTTGGACAAATGTGCTCTGGGTTTAAATGTGGCTGTTTTTTATTCATGGGGGATTGATGGAGTCGTGGTGAGGAGGAGATAAATGAAATATGCATGGAGCGGACGCACTGTACGCAAGATTAATTTCAGCTCAGTCGTGTGTGTGTGTGTGTGTGTGTGTGTGTGTGTGTGTGTGTGTGTGTGTGTGTGTGTGTGTGTGTGTGTGTGTGTGTGTGTGTGTGTGTGTGTGTGTGTGTGTGTGTGTGTGTGTGTGTGTGTGTGTGTGTGTGTGTGTGTGTGTGTATCTCAACATGAGTTAAGACCTGAGGATATTCAGAAAGTAACAACGTCATATTTTAAAACACGGTTGTAAAGGTAACACACAAGGTAAGTCAGTATCTATGCAGTTTTCAAAGCCTTTGGTAACGTTTCACTCTATTTCATAGGTATGTCAAAGAAATCACATAAACAGTGTGGTAGTATAGTATGTCAGTAAAACATACATTAGATATAAGAGTTATAGTGAAGTAGGCCATAAAGGGTCATGGTGCAGTATAAATATATGGTATAAGTTTTAATATAAGGTTTTAATACATTTTCGTTGCTTGATCTTTTGCAAATGTGTCCTCTTGTAGTTTTAATGAATGAAGACTTAATTTACTCCCAGGAAAAACAAATATTCAGATTCTAAATAGAGAAACTCTTCTTGCAAAATACAGATTTGATTTTTCCACTGTCAGTAAATAATCCAAATACTAATTTCCCCTCAGCTCGGTTACTGTTTTCTCCGCTTCTCTCCTATTTGTGGTCTCCAAAAACACTCTTGTTCAGAATTTGGTTTTTAACTTCTCTCTTCCGTCACTTTGAGTTTCACAAAATCAAGACCCCAAACTTGAGACTTCAAATAATACTCCACAAAGCCCTACAGTGGCAAAATTATCATTTAAAGTTGTTATTACGTCCAACTTTATCGGGGCAAGGCTTTTTCTGGAGTACCTTTCCATGATTTTTCCTCTTTCCGTAAATAATTAAAACTATTTTCCTTCTTCCTTCTGTTAAGCCCGAGAGACCCCGGTACCGGGGCCCTCCCGCAACATCTTACAGGAACCAGTGTCTGATGGCATGTTCATTTAATAAACTATGAATGTTTTCTATCCGTGTAACGGGAAGAAACTCATCTTACTGATCATTTAAAACAATTTTTTAAAAAGCCACAATGCTAACGCTGAGCCTCTGAATTAGCAACGAGCGAAAAATGCTAACAGATGACTGCACCGAAACTCACTCATAAAACCTTATTATTTATCCTTTCTGCACATCCAATTCATCGATCTGATCGTGAGGTTAGACAGAATCGAGGGGTACAGACATTATCACTTCATGATTAGAACGTGTGAGTTTATAAACAAGAACAGACATCAAAACATGTGGTGCTAGGTAGCTAAAAACGCTAACATGGCTCAGCTGTGTCTTTGTCTGGTCTAAACTGGTATTCAATGGCATTAAAACGATAAAAACGCTGCTGAAGTTAATCCATAGGTTAATCCAATGTGTCTGTGTCCCTTTGAAATGATTTCTGATCATCCATAAGCAATAAACCTGCTTTTCCGTTTCCAGATGTCAGAGCGAGAAATAGGTTCGCTCTGATGAAAAACTGCATGCACAAAGCCCCCACCTTTTTTTTTTAACCATGTATGTGTGTGGGGAAATCCCCCTTCGATTCCATTGGCTCTAGCGGTTATAAAGAGATTTAATTCGTCAAAATCGACCTAGGGCCAGAGATATGGAGAATCCACCCAAATAGCCCCAGAAGTGTTTTGTTTTTGTGCTAAATCTCTCTAAAAAGGTCAAATAGCACTTGTTTTGCATCAATCTTGATACAGGGTACTTATTATATGTTGTACTTTGGATTCCTAAAGCTTTTAGTCTACCTTACCATCATCCAAGGTTAGTTTTCACAATAAGTAAAAAACTATTTTTGGACGGACACTATCATTTACAGTTTTTTACCATGTTCAATCTGAATTTTCTTTAAAATGAAAAACATCTATATTGATTCTGACTTTTCTACATCGAACTCACAGGTTTATCATTACTTTGAGAAAAAAGATTATTAAGTTAACCCTTTTAGAAGATATGGTCATTTGTTCTGGGAATGTCATTTTCGAGCCTGAGACCTGAAAAACAGGCTCAAGGCTCAACAGGTTAACGTTTATACTTTAGCTTCAAACTCTCATGCCACTTCCTAAATAAACAAGATGCCGACGCCAAATCAAACCAAATGTTGACATCAGTTTAAAAAAAATCTGTACATCTTTAGCCCTTACATTGTGGTTTATTCCGTCTTTATGGGTCCAGGATTTACACCCTGCATGAAAGATTTATAAATGTTGTTTTGCGTGTTTGCTTTGCATCTAAACTTAAACAAGTTTTTGTTCAGCATTCAAACTTAGCTTCAACCCTGATCAGAGGTGGGAAGTAGTGGAATACAAATACTTTGTTACTTTACTTGAGTACATTTTTCTGGTATCAGTACTTTACTCCACTACTTCTTTTTCTGACGACTTTTTACTTTCTACTTCTAACATGTTGAACTCAAATACCTGTACTTTATACTTCTTACATGTTGAACTCAAATACCTGTACTTTATACTTCTTACATGTTGAACTCAAATACCTGTACTTTATACTTCTTACATGTTGAACTCAAATACCTGTACTTTATACTTCTTACATGTTGAACTCAAATACCTGTACTTTATACTTCTTACATGTTGAACTCAAATACCTGTACTTTATACTTCTTACATGTTGAACTCAAATACCTGTACTTTATACTTCTTACATGTTGAACACAAATACCTGTACTTTATACTTCTTACATGTTGAACTCAAATACCTGTACTTTATACTTCTTACATGTTGAACACAAATACCTGTACTTTCTACTTCTAACATGTTGAACTCAAATACCTGTACTTTATACTTCTTACATGTTGAACACAAATACCTGTACTTTCTACTTCTAACATGTTGAACTCAAATACCTGTACTTTCTACTTCTAACATGTTGAACTCAAATACCTGTACTGTATACTTCTTACATGTTGAACACAAATACCTGTACTTTCTACTTCTAACATGTTGAACTCAAATACCTGTACTTTCTACTTCTAACATGTTGAACTCAAATACCTGTACTTTATACTTCTTACATGTTGAACTCAAATACCTGTACTTTCTACTTCTTACATGTTGAACACAAATACCTGTACTTTCTACTTCTAACATGTTGAACTCAAATACCTGTACTTTATACTTCTTACATGTTGAACACAAATACCTGTACTTTCTACTTCTAACATGTTGAACTCAAATACCTGTACTTTCTACTTCTAACATGTTGAACTCAAATACCTGTACTGTATACTTCTTACATGTTGAACACAAATACCTGTACTTTCTACTTCTAACATGTTGAACTCAAATACCTGTACTTTATACTTCTTACATGTTGAACTCAAATACCTGTACTTTATACTTCTTACATGTTGAACACAAATACCTGTACTTTCTACTTCTAACATGTTGAACTCAAATACCTGTACTTTCTACTTCTTACATGTTGAACACAAATACCTGTACTTTATACTTCTTACATGTTGAACTCAAATACCTGTACTTTCTACTTCTTACATGTTGAACCCAAATACCTGTACTTTCTACTTCTTACATGTTGAACTCAAATACCTGTACTTTCTACTTCTTACATGTTGAACACAAATACCTGTACTTTCTACTTCTTACATGTTGAACACAAATACCTGTACTTTCTACTTCTTACATGTTGAACTAAAATACCTGTACTTTCTACTTCTCACATGTTGAACTCAAATACCTGTACTTTCTACTTCTTACATGTTGAACACAAATACCTGTACTTTCTACTTCTTACATGTTGAACACAAATACCTGTACTTTCTACTTCTTACATGTTGAACACAAATACCTGTACTTTCTACTTCTTACATGTTGAACTCAAATACCTGTACTTTCTACTTCTTACATGTTGAACTCAAATACCTGTACTTTCTACTTCTTACATGTTGAACTCAAATACCTGTACTTTCTACTTCTCACATGTTGAACTCAAATACCTGTACTTTCTACTTCTCTCATTTTCCAAACAGCTGGTTCCTTTAGTCTGAATGTGTGTTTTGTGGCGTGATCATTATTCTTTAAAGTCATTGCGTGCCTATTGATTTGAACACGATCCGTGTATCCATCATTTCCTGGTCTTCTCTAAAGAAGAGGGACCAATGGAAACGTTGTCATGTTGCCGTTGTTCAGCATGGAAACATTCATTAGCTAACAATGACATTATTGTTCTATTAATATAAAGGGAGGTCAGGTACTCTTTAAAACAGCTGCTAGTTATGGGTACTTTTTACTGAAGTACATTTCAAAGCCTCTTTACTTTTACTTGAGTAAAGAAGTTTAGTCAGTACTTCTACTTTCAGCAGAGTATTTTGAAACATGAGTATCTGTACTTCTACTTGAGTAAAGGATGTGTGCGCTTTTGCCATCTCTGACCCCGAGTCACTGAAGAACAACATCCTAAAACCCCAAGTTTGAGGCTTTAAAACCAAATTCACAAACAGATGCGTGAATCACAGAGACGATTTTTATGTTCTAAGCGCTAAAATGGTAAAACTCTGAATGTAGTTTCAACTTCTTAACATCAGGAGTATTTCCCCATGATTTCCTCTGTTTTCACTGATGGTGAATGATTTTGAACACTGAGCTCTTGTTTTCTAGCGTCTATAGTATGTTAGTAGAAAATACATTAAATATAAGAGTTATAGTGAAGTATGCCATAAAGGGTCGTGGTGCAGTATAAATATATGATTTTAACACAAGGTTTAGAGCTTCTTTGAATACATTTTCTATTAGATTAATTTATTCCATGAAAATATAAATGATTGTTGCAGTTTGAAGTGATATGCTCTCATTTTGAAAGGCTCTCTGTGGGTATGGGGTAAAAATGTATTCATCATTTCAAGCTCTAAAATTGTAAAACTCTGGATATAAAAGGCAGAGTTCCTCCTCTCTTCGTCCAACTTCTTAACATCAGGAGTACTTCCCCATGATCTGTTTTCTCTCCTGGTGGTGAATGATTTTGAACACTGAGCTCTTGCTTTCTAGCGTCTCTCCTCTTCTCTTCATCTCCTCGCTGTCGAACACGTCGTTGCCCGGGGCCTGAGCTTCCCTCTCCGCGTGTTTCTGCAGGAAGACGAGGCGCCGGATCACAGAGTTTTATTTTGACGTTGCGTTTCAGAAGCAGGGGCTTAACGTTCAGCTGACGGAAGGAGGGTCTCGTGTTATCCTCCGTCCTTTATCGAACAACAGACACAAACTTCTTCAGTGTTTCTGGAACGATTTATCCGAACACGCGTCCTCACATCAACGCGTCAGTCTTTCCGAAGCCTAAAGGATAATTCACTCACAATAAAAAGAATAAAATATCCACATAACACTTTTCACATCTGTTTAATGTATAAACCAGTCATTCCACTTGTTTTCCACTCAGTCAATGATTTAAATACCTATTTCTTCCAGAGCTGATAGTATTTTATCTATCCCTAAAACCTTTTTGTTCAGCGTTGGGTTTTGAACTTCTCTCTCCCGTCACTTGTAGTTCTTAAAACATTAAATCAAGATAGCTACAGCTAAGACCCAGAAACCCCAACCTTCAGACTTCAAATCTCCATAAAGCCCTACACTTGCAAAACTCTCAGAATAAAGTTGTTATTACGTCCAACTTTATCATTGCAGTGCTTTTTCTGGAGTACTTTTCCATGATTTTCCTCTCAGGCAATGAACGTCTTCAGTGTTTCTGAAAAGATTTATCCGAACACTCGTTCATAACTCTTCATTATATTTTACACAATACTTCCCATATATTTCACATGAATGTTTTATAAACTGCTAAATCTGCCACTTTTAGTAGATTTAAGATATTATTCCTGCATGAGTCCCTATGCTAACTCATCTTAATTCATATTGCATATATTCTCCACATACTGTCATCTTACACTTCCAAGCATTTCACTTTATCAAGGTATTAAGTTCATTATGGGGACAGCGGCCATTTTACAATACGTTATACAAATAAAAAGTTCAGGTTCTTATTTGTTATTGTAGTTAATGATTGTTTTATATATGTTGCAAGTGAATATTTACTTTTTATGAGCTTGTTCATGTAATATTTTCCCATTTGTAAATTAATTGGCAATTAATGCGGCAATATTTTAGTAAATCAAATATAAATGTGGAAATGTAAAAACCGTGATGTTCACATATGTTATTTTTGTGTTCATTATTTGTTATGTTTTTTTATATTTAAATGTTTAAATGTTAATATTTTCCTGTTGTGAAATAATTTGTTTTTATTTATACGCATTTAAAAAAATTATTTGGTTAAAGGGCAAATTAGATAATATCTCATATGCCCTTTAACCAAATCATTTAAAATACTAAAGATAACTAAATGATAATCCACAACTCAAAAGAGGTTAACACACAGATCATTAATACTCATACGCAGATTGAATGTCACATCTTACCACATTACTAATGTTATTTCAGTCAGACAACAAATATGTTTATTAGAAGCAGCATATAGTTTGAGTTTGGCGTCTAGGCTCGGGCCTCATCGCTCCACAGATTTACAAAGAACATTGAGTGATGATTAGATAACTATCCCCCGAGCCTACAGGTGGAAGCTGCGGTGGAAGCTAGGGGAGAAGCTGGGGTGGTGGTGGGGTGGAAGCTGGGGGGAGGGGTGGAAGCTGGGAGTGGAAGCTGGGGGAGAAGCTGGGGTGGTGGTGGGGTGGAAGCTGGGGCGGAAGCTGGGGGCGGAAGCTGGGGCGGAAGCTGGGGCGGAAGCTGGGGCGGAAGCTGGGGCGGAAGCTGGGGCGGAAACTGGGGCGGAAGCTGGGGTGGTGGTGGGGCGGAAGCTGGGGGAGGGGTGGAAGCTGGGGATGGAAGCTGGGATGGAAGCTGGGGTGGAAGCTGGGGTGGAAGCTGGGGTGGAAGCTGGGGATGGAAGCTGGGGTGGAAGCTGGGGTGGAAGCTGGGGTGGAAGCTGGGGTGGAAGCTGGGGTGGAAGCTGGGGCGGAAGCTGGGGCGGAAGCTGGGGCGGAAGCTGGGGCGGAAGCTGGGGCGGAAGCTGGGGTGGTGGTGGGGCAGGCGAGCAGCAGCATGTGAACGCATCAGCAATGTGACAGAGCAGCAGCATTAGTGAGGCAGAGGCAGGCAGATCTGGCAGCTTAAATAGAGCGGCAAGTGTAGGAGATTGTGTTTGGTTGGTTGTTGGAGACGCGTCACGTGTTAATGTATCATTGGTGCTCGAGTTGCAGCCTGAACTAGCTCGCAGGCTTCGCCCCATATTTGTTTTATAAAGGCAAATATTCTGTTGTCAGGTAAATGTAATTCCCTCTAAAGCACAAAGTGAATTCACCGTCAGCTTCTTATCTGGATCGTGTGGGTGAAACACTGGAAACATTTAGCTCTCAAACCTCAGCTTGTGTCTCAGTCAGAGGTCGACTCCTGCTTCCACTTCAGTCCTGACCTTCTGCAGAATCAGAATCAGAGGCTTCTAAAGGAGCTGATCTGTGTCTCCTGCGCTCTAAAACATGCCTCTGTGTGATAGGATCAGCTGCCATCGCTCATGTCAATCTGCAGGTAGAATAACGGCGAGATAAGAAGCAGAGTGATAAGACACACTCCTTCAAGTGTTATATATCCAGTTCAACTTTTGATCCGATCGCTGCAGGCCGGAGATACTAAAACGCAGAATTTCCATGAAGCCGACACCGTGTTTTAAAGGGACCTCTCATGCAAAATGCACTTTTTGATGTCTTTTATACATCAACATGTGTCCCCGGTGTGTCAGGGAACTCACGCAGCGTCAGAAAATAAAACCCTCTCTCTTTTCCTCCGTACCCAAATCTCTAAAAACGGGGAACAACGGAGCTGATCCAGATTTGCGTCCGATATGACGTAATATCTGAAATTTGGACCCACGGCCCAATCAGAAACGTTGCTATCAGAAACAATGCCCGACTGTTTTGGACGTAATATGGTCTTTGTTTACATTAGCATCGCTAACACTCAGAGCTAACCTGTACTGGACAGAGTATGGGTAAAAAAGCAGGAAATAAAAAAAGGTAAACCTGAGAGAGAGAAAGCATTTGAGCTCCATACTGTTTCAGAAATAATCCTTGATGTGGTTTGGAACATGATATGGCGTTTAATCACGGCAGCATTTAGCTGAGAATCGGTAGAATTCTGAGCAGGCATTAGCTCTTACCCCCTTTTTTTTATATATATCTGAGACCAATAATATATGCCTAAAAATAGCAGGTTAGGAAACCTTTAACAAAATATTCAAGGTGGAGGGGAAACGTCAGGGATCATGAAGGAGAGCAAGGGGAAAGACAATGACTTGAAAACATACATTTTATTTATTTCTTCATTGTATTTACACTGTAATTTCTTTATTGTCATTATAATTGTATTATATATTATTATTTTATTTGTTATTTTCTGTTATAATTTTAATTGTATTTATTATTAGTATTTTATCTTTTTTTTATTCAATTATTTTATTCATCATAATTATTATTCTTTGTTTTTCTTATATTTTACTTTTTTAATTAAATAATTTTTTGTATTGTTTATATCAAAATATTGTATTATTATTATAAATTTTTAAATACAGTAGGTTACGCAATACTGTGGGCAATGAGCGCAGCGACCGATAAACCTGCGAAACACGACCGGCTAAAGCACAGCAAAGGTTCGGAAATCATGACGGCAGATAGTCCTCGCGAGCCCAGTCACGTTTTATAAAGGCCAATGTTCTTTTGTCAGGGACTTATCTGCAGCACTATGAGTCTTGAAGCATTTTTTACAGTGTGAAGTCGAGCTGATCAAGATGTGTCCGTCTCCTCGTAGTAAAACCATGTTAGCACATACATAAAAGAAAGCAGCGTTCATGATGCAACGTGGTGAAAGTGTTAAACTGAGCCGTGTGATTTGCATGGGATAATCTGTGAGATCAAAGCAGACGCGTCATTTTGTCGTCTTCGTATCAGCTGATCGACCTCGAGGCTTCTCGACTGTTTCATGTTCACAAGTTCATCAAAGAGGTGCGGAAATCACAGCGGAGCTAATTACCCCCCTCCTACAACACATTACCGCAATTAACCTTATTGAATGTTTCCTGCAGTTTGGTGTTTGACAAAAGTAACGCAGGCTGTCGAGCTTCCTGCATCACACAGTTCACACATGTTGTTTGACTTCTGCTGCCTCGGGGTCAAAACAACACAACGAGATGTAATAATGCAGCCGACCGTGCGTCATACAGACTCACATTAAAGATTTAAAACTTTAACACAAAGGGGAACAGAAAAAGAGCATGCTATCACTTTAGTCCATGTGTTTTTCTTAGGGAGCTTTGTCTTGTTTGAGTCACATTAGCCTTTGTGTTTGGTGTTTACATATAATAATTAAAGGTCTCCTATTGTGCAAAATCCTCTTCTTCATGTCTCTTCTACATCAACATGTGTCCCCTCTTCTTCATGTCTCTTCTAGATCAACATGTGTCCCCTCTTCTTCATGTCTCTTCTACATCAACATGTGTCCCCTCTTCTTCATGTCTCTTCTACATCAACATGTGTCCCCTCTTCTTCATGTCTCTTCTACATCAACATGTGTTCCCTCTTCTTCATGTCTCTTCTACATCAACATGTGTCCCCTCTTCTTCATGTCTCTTCTACATCAACATGTGTCCCCTCTTCTTCATGTCTCTTCTACATCAACATGTGTCCCCTCTTCTTCATGTCTCTTCTACATCAACATGTGTCCCCTCTTCTTCATGTCTCTTCTACATCAACATGTGTCCCCTCTTCTCATGTCTCTCTACATCACATGTGTCCCCTTCTCATGTCTCTTCTACATCAACATGTGTCCCCTCTTCTTCATGTCTCTTCTACATCAACATGTGTCCCCTCTTCTTCATGTCTCTCCTACATCAACATGTGTTCCCTCTTCTTCATGTCTCTTCTACATCAACATGTGTCCCCTCTTCTTCATGTCTCTTCTACATCAACATGTGTCTCCTCTTCTTCATGTCTCTTCTACATCAACATGTGTCCCCTCTTCTTCATGTCTCTTCTACATCAACATGTGTCCCCTCTTCTTCATGTCTCTCCTACATCAACATGTGTCCCCTCTTCTTCATGTCTCTTCTACATCAACATGTGTCCCTTCTTCTTCATGTCTCTCCTATCAACATGTGTTCCCTCTTCTTCATGTCTCTTCTACATCAACATGTGTCCCCTCTTCTTCATGTCTCTTCTACATCAACATGTGTCCCCTCTTCTTCATGTCTCTCCTACATCAACATGTGTCCCCTCTTCTTCATGTCTCTTCTACATCAGCATGTGTCCTCTCTTCTTCATGTCTCTTCTACATCAACATGTGTCCCCTCTTCTTCATGTCTCTTCTACATCAACATGTGTCCCCTCTTCTTCATGTCTCTTCTACATCAACATGTGTCCCCTCTTCTTCATGTCTCTTCTTCATCAACATGTGTCCCCTCTTCTTCATGTCTCTTCTACATCAACATGTGTCCCCTTTGTGGAAAGAGACTCTGAAAGTTTCAGGAACAAAGATTCTCTCTCTTTTTGATCCATTTCTATAAAAACCTGTCTGAAAATGAGCTGATCAGATTTTGGCCACTTTATGATGTCATAACGATGTTGTGTCTTGTGTAGCCATTAGCCAATCACCAACCAAGGTAACCTGAATCTCCTCCTAGAGCACCATTGAGTTCTTTGTAACCAAATGTCTCTCAGAGGGGCGTGGGGAGGGGCTCCTTATTTTCATCTAAAGTAACAGACAGAGAATCAGCACTTTGGAAACAGGGCTGAAACAGAGGGGATTATGGGATGCTGAAATCATCTGTTTGGTGTTTCAGCCAATCAGAGACAGGCTCTGTATATATGTGAGACCTGTGATATATCAGCCTGTCCTCCTACAAAAAACGACCATATAGGCCGATTGTTCATGCCCTTATTACGACCCAGAGACACGTTTTAAAGTGTATGTTGTTTCTTACACGACCACTAGAGGTGCTCTAGTGGTTGTGTAAGAAACAACATGCTCCCGGCCCGTTCATTGCAAACGCTCCGGAGGGAGGTTTATTCACAAATAACCCTCTCTGGAAAATCCTAAATTGTGGAATAGTTTAGCCATTAAAATGCTTTTTGATTTGATTTCTGGCGAAAAATCATCAGTTTATCCTTGTTAATTACACAATATTGATTGGTTTAAATTGTGTGCAATGCTTTCGTGTTTTTAACCTTCGATTCAGAGAAACAAATAGTTTTTTCGGAGTTAAGACACTACAGTTTCCGAATAAACTACACTACCCAGAATCCCAAGCTATCTTTTGGGACTACAACATCCGCCTTGCTTTACAACCCCCGCGATTAGTCATCAAGCCCTGTGATTGGATGTTGGAGTGGCAGTGCGACAAGGTTACGCTGAGCGTCACAGCTCTATGAAATGGAATGGAGCCACGGCAGACTATCCAAAACTGGAATTGGACGGGTCCAGCCTAGTAACATTGTCAAGTGCCAAAATAAACTATGTAATATATTGGACGTTAAGTACTTTGTCAGACTTCATATTTATCTGTGGATAACCCCAACGTTTTTTTCTTATTCAAAAGAAGATCTTAATTATTTAATGTTTGAATAATGCCTTATCAGTTGGTCTGTTTTGCACATCCTCTTGTTAATATCTTTGGACGTCCTGCACTAAACTGTTTTATTGTAGAGATCACTACAGTATCTTCTTGATATTTTCAATTTTGTATGTAGGCTACTCTTAATATTTAAATGTTTTCATCAAATAAAACTTATTCAACAACAAAATTCAATACCGTGCATTAACCACTAGGCGGTGCGGGTTAAAAAACCAGTGGTGTAGTTAATAAAACATAATAATATCAAACATAATATGACTATTAACTTTATTGTGAAATTAAAACAGAACGGTAAAGAAAAATACAGTTTCAGCCTCTCGATGTGAAGCGTATGCATTGTACCATGAACCTGTATAGACCTGTAACAGTCAACTGCATGAGGAGTTGGAAAGGTAGTAAATAATATCTTTAAAAACTACAAAAAAATCCCTTTCTATCAGCTGTGCACCGTTATGGTGTAAATACAGCCTATCTACCAATTGGATCAAATATAAAAGTCAGCCGAATTAGTGTTGATACTGCAAGGAGACGTATTGTGTGAAAAGAAATGGAAGATGTTGTTTAATTGCTGATATATTTATGATCCACGTCATGTATTCAGTTTCGGCGGCATTTCTTACAGTTTGTCAAAAGGTCTTCTGATCAGGGCTCTATAAATACATATCTACGGCAGATATGTAATATTTAATGCAGCCGAACCGTGTATTACAATGCCGTTATGTGATGACTTCTAAAGAGAAAAGCAAGAACACTCGGAATAAAGTATTATTTTATTTTGAAAAAACTACTGCAGATATCACTGTTAAATCATTTGGTCAATGGTTTTATTATGAAAACGTCGAGACCGGAAATACTGTTTTCAACCCGTAACTTTACATGGAGGCTGCCGCATATACACGTTCTCCTGACGAAACCTCAAATCATCTTCGTAATATCTATCAAACTATAGATCCTACATAACGACTGGACGTGGATTCTAAAAGTACAATATACACTTCTCGCTAGAAATCTAATCAAAAAGCGTTTTAATGGC
>NW_022990279.1:609442-684442 GCF_902827175.1 Gymnodraco acuticeps | reverse complement strand
ATATACACCTGAACATCAGCAGGAGAGGACTCTTTAAAGTAGAGACACTACATACTGATATACACCTGAACATCAGCAGGAGAGGACTCTTTAAAGTAGAGACACTACATACTGATATACACCTGAACATCAGCAGGAGAGGACTCTTTAAAGTAGAGACACTACATACTGATATACACCTGAACATCAGCAGGAGAGGACTCTTTAAAGTAGAGACACTACATACTGATATACACCTGAACATCAGCAGGAGAGGACTCTTTAAAGTAGAGACACTACTTACTGATATACACCTGAACATCAGCAGGAGAGGACTCTTTAAAGTAGAGACACTACATACTGATATACACCTGAACATCAGCAGGAGAGGACTCTTTAAAGTAGAGACACTACATACTGATATACACCTGAACATCAGCAGGAGAGGACTCTTTAAAGTAGAGACACTACATACTGATATACACCTGAATATCAGCAGGAGAGGACTCTTTAAAGTAGAGACACTACATACTGATATACACCTGAACATCAGCAGGAGAGGACTCTTTAAAGTAGAGACACTACATACTGATATACACCTGAACATCAGCAGGAGAGGACTCTTTAAAGTAGAGACACTACATACTGATATACACCTGAACATCAGCAGGAGAGGACTCTTTAAAGTAGAGACACTACATACTGATATACACCTGAACATCAGCTAGGAGAGGACTCTTTAAAGTAGAGACACTACATACTGATATACACCTGAACATCAGCAGGAGAGGACTCTTTAAAGTAGAGACACTACATACTGATATACACCTGAACATCAGCAGGAGAGGACTCTTTAAAGTAGAGACACTACAGACTGATATACACCTGAACATCAGCAGGAGAGGACTCTTTAAAGTAGAGACACTACATACTGATATACACCTGAACATCAGCAGGAGAGGACTCTTTAAAGTAGAGACACTACATACTGATATACACCTGAACATCAGCAGGAGAGGACTCTTTAAAGTAGAGACACTACATACTGATATACACCTGAACATCAGCAGGAGAGGACTCTTTAAAGTAGAGACACTACATACTGATATACACCTGAACATCAGCAGGAGAGAGGACTCTTTAAAGTAGAGACACTACATACTGATATACACCTGAACATCAGCAGGAGAGGACTCTTTAAAGTAGAGACACTACATACTGATATACACCTGAACATCAGCAGGAGAGGACTCTTTAAAGTAGAGACACTACATACTGATATACACCTGAACATCAGCAGGAGAGGACTCTTTAAAGTAGAGACACTACATACTGATATACACCTGAACATCAGCAGGAGAGGACTCTTTAAAGTAGAGACACTACTTACTGATATACACCTGAACATCAGCAGGAGAGGACTCTTTAAAGTAGAGACACTACATACTGATATACACCTGAACATCAGCAGGAGAGGACTCTTTAAAGTAGAGACACTACATACTGATATACACCTGAACATCAGCAGGAGAGGACTCTTTAAAGTAGAGACACTACATACTGATATACACCTGAATATCAGCAGGAGAGGACTCTTTAAAGTAGAGACACTACATACTGATATACACCTGAACATCAGCAGGAGAGGACTCTTTAAAGTAGAGACACTACATACTGATATACACCTGAACATCAGCAGGAGAGGACTCTTTAAAGTAGAGACACTACATACTGATATACACCTGAACATCAGCAGGAGAGGACTCTTTAAAGTAGAGACACTACATACTGATATACACCTGAACATCACTAGGAGAGGACTCTTTAAAGTAGAGACACTACATACTGATATACACCTGAACATCAGCAGGAGAGGACTCTTTAAAGTAGAGACACTACATACTGATATACACCTGAACATCAGCAGGAGAGGACTCTTTAAAGTAGAGACACTACATACTGATATACACCTGAACATCAGCAGGAGAGGACTCTTTAAAGTAGAGACACTACATACTGATATACACCTGAACATCAGCAGGAGAGGACTCTTTAAAGTAGAGACACTACATACTGATATACACCTGAACATCAGTAGGAGAGGACTCTTTAAAGTAGAGACACTACATACTGATATACACCTGAACATCAGCAGGAGAGGACTCTTTAAAGTAGAGACACTACATACTGATATACACCTGAACATCAGTAGGAGAGGACTCTTTAAAGTAGAGACACTACATACTGATATACACCTGAACATCAGCAGGAGAGGACTCTTTAAAGTAGAGACACTACATACTGATATACACCTGAACATCAGTAGGAGAGGACTCTTTAAAGTAGAGACACTACATACTGATATACACCTGAACATCAGCAAGAGAGGACTCTTTAAAGTATAGACACTACATACTGATATACACCTGAACATCAGCCGGAGAGGACTCTTTAAAGAAGAGACACTACATACTGATATACACCTTAACATCAGCAAGAGAGGACTCTTTAAAGTAGAGACACTACATACTGATATACACCTGAACATCAGCAGGAGAGGACTCTTTAAAGTAGAGACACTACATACTGATATACACCTGAACATCAGAAGGAGAGGACTCTTTAAAGTAGAGACACTACATACTGATATACACCTGAACATCAGCAGGAGAGGACTCTTTAAAGTAGAGACACTACATACTGATATACACCTGAACATCAGCAGGAGAGGACTCTTTAAAGTAGAGACACTACATACTGATATACACCTGAACATCAGTAGGAGAGGACTCTTTAAAGTAGAGACACTACATACTGATATACACCTGAACATCAGCAGGAGAGGACTCTTTAAAGTAGAGACACTACATACTGATATACACCTGAACATCAGTAGGAGAGGACTCTTTAAAGTAGAGACACTACATACTGATATACACCTGAACATCAGCAAGAGAGGACTCTTTAAAGTATAGACACTACATACTGATATACACCTGAACATCAGCATGAGAGGACTCTTTAAAGAAGAGACACTACATACTGATATACACCTGAACATCAGCAGGAGAGGACTCTTTAAAGTAGAGACACTACATACTGATATACACCTGAACATCAGCAGGAGAGGACTCTTTAAAGTAGAGACACTACATACTGATATACACCTGAACATCAGCAGGAGAGGACTCTTTAAAGTATAGACACTACATACTGATATACACCTGAACATTAGCAGGAGAGGACTCTTTAAAGTAGAGACACTACATACTGATATACACCTGAACATCAGTAGGAGAGGACTCTTTAAAGTAGAGACACTACATACTGATATACACCTGAACATCAGCAAGAGAGGACTCTTTAAAGTATAGACACTACATACTGATATACACCTGAACATCAGCAGGAGAGGACTCTTTAAAGAAGAGACACTACATACTGATATACACCTGAACATTAGCAGGAGAGGACTCTTTAAAGTAGAGACACTACATACTGATATACACCTGAACATCAGCAGGAGAGGACTCTTTAATGTAGAGACACTACATACTGATATACACCTGAACATCAGCAGGAGAGGACTCTTTAAAGTAGAGACACTACATACTGATATACACCTGAACATCAGCAGGAGAGGACTCTTTAAAGTAGAGACACTACATACTGATATACACCTGAACATCAGCAGGAGAGGACTCTTTAAAGTAGAGACACTACATACTGATATACACCTGAACATCAGTAGGAGAGGACTCTTTAAAGTAGAGACACTACATACTGATATACACCTGAACATCAGCAAGAGAGGACTCTTTAAAGTATAGACACTACATACTGATATACACCTGAACATCAGCAGGAGAGGACTCTTTAAAGAAGAGACACTACATACTGATATACACCTGAACATCAGCAGGAGAGGACTCTTTAAAGTAGAGACACTACATACTGATATACACCTGAACATCAGCAGGAGAGGACTCTTTAAAGTAGAGACACTACATACTGATATACACCTGAACATCAGTAGGAGAGGACTCTTTAAAGTAGAGACACTACATACTGATATACACCTGAACATCAGCAGGAGAGGACTCTTTAAAGTAGAGACACTACATACTGATATACACCTGAACATCAGCAGGAGAGGACTCTTTAAAGAAGAGACACTACATACTGATATACACCTGAACATCAGCAGGAGAGGACTCTTTAAAGTATAGACACTACATACTGATATACAACTGAACATCAGCAGGAGAGGACTCTTTAAAGTAGAGACACTACATACTGATATACACCTGAACATCAGCAGGAGAGGACTCTTTAAAGTAGAGACACTACATACTAATATACACCTGAACATCAGCAGGAGAGGACTCTTTAAAGTAGAGACACTACATACTGATATACACCTGAACATCAGCAGGAGAGGACTCTTTAAAGTAGAGACACTACATACTGATATACACCTGAACATCAGCAGGAGAGGACTCTTTAAAGTAGAGACACTACATACTGATATACACCTGAAACATCAGCAGGAGAGGACTCTTTAAAGTAGAGACACTACATACTGATATACACCTGAACATCAGCAGGAGAGGACTCTTTAAAGTAGAGACACTACATACTGATATACACCTGAACATCAGCAGGAGAGAACTCTTTAAAGTAGAGACACTACATACTGATATACACCTGGACATCAGCAGGAGAGGTCTCTTTAAAGTAGATACACTACATACTGATATACACCTGAACATCAGCAGGAGAGGACTCTTTAAAGTATAGAGACACTACATACTGATATACACCTGAACATCAGCAGGAGAGGACTCTTTAAAGTAGAGACACTACATACTGATAAACACCTGAGAAGTGGAACATCAGGGCCCCTTTAAGCCAAAACAAACTTGATTAGTTGATGTCTCTCCCATTTCCTTCATATTTATCAAATCACAGATACCAAAATATTGCTAAAATGTTCAAATGACCTTATAAGCTTCTCATAAAGTCAGATAATGAAATAAATGAATATGTTTCTTGATAAAGCAAGAGTGTTTCTGTGATAGTAACTTTTTATTGAGACGTAATCCCTTCGTGATTCGTGCTGCAGCTTTTGTTTTCCTTACTTTATAAAACCATATCTGAGCAGAGTTCTTCCATGTGTGTGAGCTCATCATGTGGAGGATATGAAGACGTAGCACAGTGTGGAAATATCTGGCTGTAAATCAGCGGGGGGGGGGAAACACATTTCCTTCTCCCCCGTCTGTCTGAGCAGGAAATAAAACGTCGTGATGTTTGTGTGACGGAGATCTGGAAATGGTGCGGAACTGTCAAATGACCCAGACGGTAAAAACATAAAATAAATGAAAACAAACGAGGAAGTAAATAAGGTGAAAATATGAAACCCAGAGACCACGGATCTCCAGCTGAGAGGAGATGGGATGTGGGGGGGGATGTTGGTAAAAGATGGGAGGAAGAAGAGGAAGAGGAGGAGAAGCAAAGGGGAGGAAGAAGAGAGACTTTTGCTGGATGTTCGTTGGAAAGCGTGTCGAAAAATACCCAAATATATTTGTATTTCATGCAAAGCATTGATGGACACTTTACTGATCCCAAATTGGGAAATACTTGAGGGTATGTTGTTGTTGTTGTTTTTTTGTTAAAGACACAAACATGGATATTACAATAACATTTAGGAGATGACATTCCCATCTAAAAAAACAGAAGAAATAAAGATACAGTCAGTAGGATCACTTTATCATTTCACAAACAAAAATAGGTTGACAACTAAATACCACCAAAATCCAAACATGGCATATTTATTGTTCCTTTATCCCACTCTTCGTTACGGCCCGTCCACACTACAGCTTCGACAGCTTCAAAAACGGTTTCCAATGCGTCTGCCCATTCACTTTGAATGGGGTGACGTCACTTTTCGCCGAACTGCATTGTGGGAAGCAGAGCGGAGCTTTCCTGGCGTTTCAGGCTGCAAAAGTTGAGCAATGTTCAACTTTTGAAGCTTCTGAAGCTTTCGGTGGAAGCGTCAGCCAATCGAATCATATGCCAGTGCAAGCTCTAGCCAATCAAACCGCTGCTTGTGTGTCAGGGGCGGGAGATTCATGTGATTGGTTGTTGGTCGAGCTTCAGACACGCCCAGCTCCAAGCTTTTTTTGAAGCTGTACTGTGGACGGGCCTTAGAGCTAATTGTTCCCCTTGTGCGGGCGTGTTGAGCCACCCTTTGATTTTTGTGGCAATCATTTTTGGCCTTCCTTTTTTTTTAGCGGTAATCTTGTCAAAACAGAGACGATATGTTGTTTACTAATTATTTCCTGCATTCTGGTCTTTGCACCAATTTATGGTAAAAGAAAATCTTTGTTTTAAAAGAATACACACATTTCATCTTCCAGGAGACAATTATTGTTCGTCCTAAATCAGTCATAACGAGTGAACGATGATCGTTATTAAAGTTTCAAAGAGTCATTTGGTGGCTTTTATGTCTTTGTAGTGTTTGTTTACATTTAGTGACCGCTTGTAGTCGTTTGGTCATTTGGCGTCTCGTTTTTATCTCTGTTGTCATTTGGTAACTGTTTAGAATCAATATTTGTCAATTCGTATCTTTTTGTTCAAGTTTTATGTCTCTTTGTAGCTTTGTTTTCTTTTTGTGTGTCATATCCAGTGTTGTGCTAGTTACTGAAAACCAGTAACTAGTTACTTCATTTCAAAAGTAACTAGTTACTTTACTGGCTACTTACACAAAAAAGCAATGCGTTACTTAAAGAAAGGGCTCCCATTAATGCCCTGAGCCTTCATTTCAGTTCTGTTATTGCATTGGAGAATAATACAATCTGTTGATCAAGAAATAGCGATAGAAATAGTAGCAATAGCCTGCATGTGTTCATCAACATATCGTGCAATGGCTTTATCGACTGTTCCCTGGCTAGCAAATTAAAATCCAGCCGCTGTTGCTTAGGTGGAGGTGGAGTGGCGTCGGCTGAGTCTCTGTGGTCTTAGCTACTAGCTTCGTCCCAGCATGTTGTTTCTGCAGATTTGAATGACTGGTTTGGGCAGTAGATAGGATCTTTGACCCGCCAAGACACGACTTACATTTAACTAAAACGTTCTTTTCTTTGTGCTCGACAAAAGTGAAATAGTGAGAATATCTCCAGGCGGAGAAACTCGACTTGAGCTCCGCCGCCGCCATGATAGTCTTGTTAGTAAACACAAACACGCCCACAGCGCGTCTCCGCATGTGACACAGGAAGTATCTAAGTACATTTACTCAAGTACTTAAGTACAGTTCTCATCTCTGTTCGCCTCGCTGTTGGCGCCGCTCACCAACGTCTGGGAGCCGAGACTATATACAAAAATAACGGAGTAACGCACCATGTAGTAACGGTAACTGAGCTACTGAATTTAAAAAATAATGCGTTAGAGTACTAGCTACTGCCAAAAGTAACGGTCCCAACACTGGTCATATCATATCTGTTTTATTTTGTGTCGTTATTGTCGTCGTTATTGTCGTCGTTATTGTCGTGGTTTTGCGATCTCTTTGTAGTCCCTGGGTGTTTCTCAATGTCGAGGACGTTTCCTTGGTAGAACATATCCCTCCGAGTCAGGTCCTTCAGAAGCGAGGCAAGAATCCTTCCTAGCCTCGGAAAACGAAGAATGGTGGAACAGGCTAACAGGTGTGCGTCATATGCGATGCCCCGCCTTAAATGGAGCGATTTCCGCCAAAGATTTTGGAAATTGGTCCGTGCGCAAAGCATTGTGGGGATTTTAAGACCGCGGAGGATACACATGTGCAGCCTCGAAATTTCCCGCAACGAAGGATGCGGGCCTCCGTAGAATTCCAAGCATCCTGGACATTGGAACAGTGCTTCGGCGGGACTCGATGGCGTAGCATCCTTGAAATAGTGGCTCTGGAGCAGCCTTCCTCGACATTGAGAAACGCCCCCTGTGTGTCTCTGTTGTCATTGTATATCGATTTCCTTACAAAGTAATTAATGAGTCAACAAGTGTTTTATTTTTTATTTTCGTGTTGACGGTGCATGCCCCTGTTTTGCACCCCCTTATCATCCCTTTAGTGATTTAAGGCTATTTTCTCTGCGTGACTTTTCCTCACATAAAACGTCATTTAACGGACTCTTTTATCCAAATTCACTTACTATAAATGCCATGAAGAAACAAATTCACGCTGCAAGCTTGTGCTGTCTTTGGAGGCGTTTACATTTTTGTATTATTGTTTTTTTTTTAAAAGATAGCTAATCATTATTTAACTTGAGAGTTACAACGTTTTATATATTTATTCAGAGGTACATCTGTCTTTATCTTTAAAAAATGTCACCAGATTTGATTTCATGTGAAGCGTTTCTGTGCTGGCTTTTAAAAGTCTATTAGTGGAGAGTTTCCACGCTTTAACGCCCTGATCACTCTGAAGAAAAATAAACATATTTAGAAATGTGATTTAAATCGGGTTTTTTAAAACAGTTTGTGATAAATGCAGGAGAAGTGATGGAGAATCATGAAGAGGAAATTCATCAGAGGTGGTAGAAGTACTCAGATCTTGTACTTGAGTAAAAGAAGAAGTACTCAGATCTTGAGTAAAAGTAGAAGTACTCAGATCTTGTACTTGAGTAAAAGAAGAAGTACTCAGATCTTGAGTAAAAGTAGAAGTACTCAGATCTTGTACTTGAGTAAAAGTAGAAGTACTCAGATCTTGTACTTGAGTAAAAGTAGAAGTACTCAGATATTGTACTTGAGTAAAAGTAGAAGTACTCAGATCTTGTACTTGAGTTAAAGTAGAAGTACTCAGATCTTGTACTTGAGTAAAAGAAGAAGTACTCAGATCTTGAGTAAAAGTAGAAGTACTCAGATCTTGTACTTGAGTAAAAGTAGAAGTACTCAGATCTTGTACTTGAGTAAAAGTAGAAGTACTCAGATCTTGTACTTGAGTAAAAGTAGAAGTACTCAGATCTTGTACTTGAGTAAAAGTAGAAGTACTCAGATCTTGTACTTGAGTAAAAGTAGAAGTACCAGAGTGTAGGAATACTCTGTTACAGTAAAAGTCCTGCATTCAAAATGTTCCTCAAGTGAAAGTAGAAAAGTATTCTCATCAAAATATAGTGAAAGTAGCGACAGTGAAAGACACCATGTACCTCTGAACTGTAGTGTTATGGTTGCTTTGTGTCTATTTGGTTTACCCCCTTTTTGCGTGTGTTTTCTTCTCTATTTTGGTTATTCTGAGTCTCTTCCTGTTGGATCTCTGGTCCTCAGAGAGAACAAAACAGTGGCTCAACATTTAGAAGATGTTTCTTTAATTAAAACCTCATCACTGTTATTCACGTACAGCAGAAACATGATGAAGGCACTGATGTGGAGATTACTGTACGCTGTTTTCTGTAATTGCACATTAAGAAGGACTTCATCGTTATACAAGTGTATTTACAGTATGTGTGTGAGAAGAAGTGGGAGGAAGATGTATTTATTTAGAGAATATGGAGATGATTAAAACCAGATATATAAGAGCATAAACCACATTGACATTCTGTTTTTTAACTCAAAACTTAGCCGTACAATATAACCTCAACAGTGACGTGTGGTTAATTGTATTTGTCTCGACTTTGATGATACATTTGTAAATGTTTGGGCTGTTTGTGTTTATAATTGTGGCTCCAGGGACGTCCTGATGTAATTTCACTGTTTTTGCCGTTTGGTTTACTAAAAAATCACATTGTTTGCCCACAATTTGAATTGAACATGACAAACGCTGCCTTAAAAGCATTCTTTTGAAAGTAGGAAAATTGCAGCTTTATCGGACAGCGTGGTCTTATGAAGAATATTGTGTTTTTACATTTATATGTAATATGTATAAATAAACTGGATGAATAAAGTGTAATATAAGAGATTATTACTATTATCCACACTATAGTGATAATGTGTCAGCTGCATTTTATTATTATTCTTACTCATTTGTCTTTGTTTGTTTTTAGTCGTCAAAGAAAAACTGTGGATTTTGTCAAAGAAAAACCAAGTTTTCTTTTATTGTTTCAGTCATATTATAAAGAACATTACACTAACTTTAACTTGTAACTTAGGTCATTCAGATCATTATACATCAATTTCTGACATTTTTATGATTCAAAAATGGCACTTTTAACCAGATAGTGGCCATATTTGTAGTCCCATTGGGCTGATTTGGATCCACTTTGGGTCCATTTAAAAGTTGAAGGCGACTCAAAACTGTTTGTATCCTCAAAAGGTCAGAAATAGATTACACATCTTCAATTATTGTAAGTCGCTTTGGATAAAAGCGTCAGCCAAATGCAATGTAATAATATAATAATTACCTCCAAAAAACACATTCCAAAATCGGCCTGGCAACTTTCTTTAGATAATGTCTGCATATGCTAATTAATGCAATTTATGCTAATGTTGCTAATTGCCCAACATATGCTGGTTAGCATCCGGCAGTTTCCATGTGCTGGGGACCCTAGTAGACATTTCTAACACAAACTTTGGGGAACTCAACATCAGAGGCCTGTACTACAAAGCAGGATTTTCTCTTAGCGGGCTAACTTCAGGGAAAGCTCTGGGTTTCCGGCAGGGGCGGACTGGCCATCTGTTTTAAAGGGCCGGCCGGCCCTAAGTATGACGCTGCGCTGTCAGTACGCTTCTCCATGTTTGTGATTGGTCGAATGCTCCAGATACCGCCCCTTTCATGTGAACGCGCACCTAACTAGATAGGACACGGCTGGCTTGAGCGATCCACTTGATAATAGTAGTACCGCTTAGCGAGAGCGCGTATGTTTTGGATTAGGTTAACCGGCTAACTCAAACATATCCAGGTTAGGTTGAACCGGCTTCGTAGTACAGGCCTCTGTTCACACTCCTGGAAGTTAGACTATATTTTTTGTTTGTATGCTCCCCTGCTTTTAGTTTTTTAAAGAAACTTCCAGAAAAACTTGAGGTCTTCACCAACGACGAGTTATTTTAAGTCGAGGCTAAAAACAGATTACCCAGAAGTCTTTTAACTTGTTTTAGCACCTACCGTATTTACAATGTTGTTTTTAAACTATCTCTTGTCTGCATGTGTTTTAAGAAGATACAGGGATAACGTTGTTTAATCATAACTGCGTGTCTGCAGTTTATTTATTTGGTTTGTTATTTTATATTTCCTTGAATATCATTTACCTCTGTCATGTATTTGTTTGTTTATTTGTTTGTTCATGTATTTGTTGTTTTATGTTTTTTTGTTTTTCAATAACAAATGTATTTCTTTAAGAAAAGGGGTGGGATTAAATAAGTGTAAACTTCTTCCCACCCCTTTTCCGATGTGTAATTGAGTAGATCATTTGTTTATATATAATTTAGAATCAGTAATATTTTTGTATATCAATTTGACACTGATTCATTTTGTATTGTATAATAATTCTCATGTTAAATCAAGTATTATTGTTTTACACATCCGAATTAAATCAAAATCAAAACATGTATTTATTTTTGTTCCTTTCTGTTGTCTTCTTATTAAGTGTTAATGAGTGTAAAACACTTTGAATTGCCTCTGTGTCTAAAATGTGCCTTATAAATAAACGTACCTTAGCTTAGATTAGATAATGGATAAATACAAATAACAAGTAAGATTTAATTAGAAAGGTACAAGTTGAAAATAGTAAAAAAACAACAGGCCGTTGCTGCTTGTTGGTTCATGTGTTCTACAATTGGGATTCATATTCTCCATTCATATGACCAGAGTTGGGAAGTATTGGAGTACAAATACTTCGTTACTGCACTTAAGTACATTTTTCTGGTATCAGTAATTTACTCCACTACTTATTTTCTGACGACTTTTACTTTGACTTCTTACATTTTGAACACAAATACCTGTACTTTCTACTTCTTACATGTTGAACTCAAATACCTGTACTTTCTACTTCTTACATGTTGAACACAAATACCTGTACTTTCTACTTCTTACATGTTGAACACAAATACCTGTACTTTCTACTTCTTACATGTTGAACTCAAATACCTGTACTTTCTACTTCTCACATGTTGAACACAAATAGCTGTACTTTCTACTTCTTACATGTTGAACTCAAATACCTGTACTTTCTACTTCTCACATGTTGAACCCAAATACCTGTACTTTCTACTTCTTACATGTTGAACTCAAATACCTGTACTTTCTACTTCTTACATATTGAACACAAATACCTGTACTTTCTACTTCTTACATGTTGAACTCAAATACCTGTACTTTCTACTTCTTACATGTTGAACTCAAATACCTGTACTTTCTACTTCTCACATGTTGAACACAAATACCTGTACTTTCTACTTCTTACATGTTGAACTCAAATACCTGTACTTTCTACTTCTTACATGTTGAACCCAAATACCTGTACTTTCTACTTCTTACATGTTGAACTCAAATACCTGTACTTTCTACTTCTTACATGTTGAACCCAAATACCTGTACTTTCTACTTCTCAGATGTTGAACTCAAATACCTATACTTTCTACTTCTTACATGTTGAACTCAAATACCTGTACTTTCTGCTTCTCAGATGTTGAACTCAAATACCTATACTTTCTACTTCTTACATGTTGAACTCAAATACCTGTACTTTCTACTTCTTACATGTTGAACACAAATAACTGTACTTTCTACTTCTTACATGTTGAACACAAATACCTGTACTTTCTACTTCTTACATGTTGAACACAAATACCTGTACTTTCTACTTCTTACATGTTGAACTCAAATACCTGTACTTTCTACTTCTTACATGTTGAACTCAAATACCTGTACTTTCTACTTCTCACATGTTGAACACAAATACCTGTACTTTCTACTTCTTACATGTTGAACCCAAATACCTGTACTTTCTACTTCTTACATGTTGAACTCAAATACCTGTACTTTCTACTTCTCACATGTTGACACAAATACCTGTACTTTCTACTTCTTACATGTTGAAAACCCAAATACCTGTACTTTCTACTTCTTACATGTTGAACACAAATACCTGTAGTTTCTACTTCTTACATGTTGAACACAAATACCTGTACTTTCTACTTCTTACATGTTGAACTCAAATACCTGTACTTTCTACTTCTCACATGTTGAACACAAATACCTGTACTTTCTACTTCTTACATGTTGAACACAAATAACCTGTACTTTCTACTTCTTACATGTTGAACTCAAATACCTGTACTTTCTACTTCTCACATGTTGAACACAAATACCTGTACTTTCTACTTCTTACATGTTGAACACAAACATGTTGAACTCAAATACCTGTACTTCTCTACTTCTTACATGTTGAAACACAAATACCTGTACTTTCTTACTTCTTAACATGTTGAACACAATACCTGTACTTTCTACTTCTTACATGTTGAACTCAAATACCTGTACTTTCTACTTCTTACATGTTGAAGTCAAATACCTGTACTTTCTACTTCTTACATGTTGAACACAAATACCTGTACTTTCTACTTCTCACATGTTGAACTCAAATACCTGTACTTTCTACTTTCTCATGTTGACTCAAATACCTGTACTTTCTACTTCTTACATGTTGAACTCAAATACCTGTACTTTCTACTTCTCACATGTTGAACCCAAATACCTGTACTTTCTACTTCTTACATGTTGAACCAAATACCTGTACTTTCTACTTTAAAATGTTGAACCCAAATACCGGTATTTCTACTTCTTACATGTTGAACTCAAATACCTGTACTTTCTGCTTCTCACATGTTGAACTCAAATACCTGTACTTTCTACTTCTTACATGTTGAACTCAAATACCTGTACTTTCTACTTCTTCACATGTTGAACCAAATACCTGTACTTTCTACTTCTTAACATGTTGAACACAAATACCTGTACTTTCTACTTCTCTACATGTTGAACCAAATACCCTGTACTTTCTACTTCTTACATGTTGAACTCAAATACCTGTACTTTCTAGCTTCTTACATGTTGAACATCAAATACCTGTACTTTCTACTTCTTACATGTTGAACTACAAATACCTGTACTTTCTACTTCTTACATGTTGAACTCAAATACCTGTACTTTCTACTTCTTACATGTTGAACACAAATACCTGTACTTTCTACTTCTTACATGTTTGAACACAAATACCTGTACTTTCTACTTCTTAACATGTTGAAACACAAATACCTGTACTTTCTACTTCTCACATGTTTGAACTCAAATACCTTGTACATGTTGACCTAAATACCTTACTTTCTTACATGTTGAACCCAAATACCTGTACTTTCTACTTCTTACATGTTGAACTAAATACCTGTACTTTCTACTTCTTACATGTTGAACACAAATACCTGTACTTTCTACTTCTTACATGTTAACTCAAATACCTGTACTTTCTACTTCTTACATGTTGAACACAAATACCTGTACTTTCTACTTCTTACATGTTGAACTCAAATACCTGTACTTTCTACTTCTTACATGTTGAACTCAAATACCTGTACTTTCTACTTCTTACATGTTGAACACAAATACCTGTACTTTCTACTTCTTACATGTTGAACTCAAATACCTGTACTTTCTACTTCTCACATGTTGAACACAAATACCTGTACTTTCTACTTCTTACATGTTGAACCCAATACCTGTACTTTCTACTTCTTACATGTTGAACTCAAATACCTGTACTTTCTACTTCTTCACATGTTGAACACAAATACCTGTACTTTCTACTTCTTACATGTTGAACTCAAATACCTGTACTTTCTACTTCTTACATGTTGAACTACAAATACCTGTACTTTCTACTTCTTAGCATGTTGAACCCAAATACCTGTACTTTCTACTTCTTGCATGTTGAACTCAAATACCTGTACTTCTAACTTCTTACATGTTGAACTCAAATACCTGTACTTTCTACTTCTACATGTTGAACTCAAATACCTGTACTTTCTACTACTTCTTACATGTTGAACTCAAATACCTGTACTTTCTACTTCTCACATGTTGAACACAATACCTGTACTTTCTACTTCTTACATGTTGAACCTCAAATACCTGTACTTTCTACTTCTTACATGGTGAACTCAAATACCTGTACTTTCTACTTCTCACATGTTGAACACAAATACCTGTACTTTCTACTTCTTACTGTTGAAACTCAAAATACCTGTACTTTCTACTTCTTACATGTTGAACTCAAATACCTGTACTTCTACTTCTCACATGTTGAACACAAATACCTGTACTTTCTACTTCTTACATGTTGAACCCAAATACCTGTACTTTCTACTTCTTACATGTTGAACTCAAATACCTGTACTTTCTACTTCTCACATGTTGAACACAAATACCTGTACTTTCTACTTCTTACATGTTGAACCCAAATACCTGTACTTTCTACTTCTTACATGTTGAACACAAATACCTGTAGTTTCTACTTCTTACATGTTGAACACAAATACCTGTACTTTCTACTTCTTACATGTTGAACTCAAATACCTGTACTTTCTACTTCTCACATGTTGAACACAAATACCTGTACTTTCTACTTCTTACATGTTGAACACAAATACCTGTACTTTCTACTTCTTACATGTTGAACTCAAATACCTGTACTTTCTACTTCTCACATGTTGAACACAAATACCTGTACTTTCTACTTCTTACATGTTGAACACAAATACCTGTACTTTCTACTTCTTACATGTTGAACCCAAATACCTGTACTTTCTACTTCTTACATGTTGAACTCAAATACCTGTACTTTCTGCTTCTCACATGTTGAACTCAAATACCTGTACTTTCTACTTCTTACATGTTGAACTCAAATACCTGTACTTTCTACTTCTTACATGTTGAACTCAAATACCTGTATTTCTACTTCTTACATGTTGAACACAAATACCTGTACTTTCTACTTCTTACATGTTGAACACAAATACCTGTACTTTTTACTTCTTACATGTTGAAGTCAATACCTGTACTTACTTTCTACTTCTTACATGTTGAACTCAAATACCTGTACTTTCTACTTCTTACATGTTGAACTCAAATACCTGTACTTTCTACTTCTTACATGTTGAACTCAAATACCTGTACTTTCTACTTCTCACATGTTGAACTCAAATACCTGTACTTTCTACTTCTTCACATGTTGAACTCAAATACCTGTACTTTCTACTTCTTACATGTTGAACTCAAATACCTGTACTTTCTACTTCTTACATGTTGAACACAAATACCTGTACTTTCTACTTCTTACATGTTGAACACAAATACCTGTAACTTTCTACTTTCTTACATGTTTGAAGCACACAAATACCTGTACTTCTACTTCTTACATGTTGAAACTCAAATACCTGTTACTTTCTGCTTCTCACATGTTGAACTCAAATACATGTACTTTCTAACTTTCTTACATGTTGACTCAATACCTGTACTTTCTCTTCTTACATGTTGAACTCAAATACCTGTACTTTCTACTTCTTACATGTTCACACAAATACCTGTACTTTCTACTTCTTACATGTGAACCAAATACCTGTACTTTCTACTGTCTTACATGTTGACACAAATACCTGTACTTTCTACTTCTCACATGTTGAACTCAAATACCTGTACTTTCTCACGTCTTACATGTTGAAACACAAATACCTGTACTTTCTACTTCTTACATGTTGAACTCAAATACCTGTAACTTTCTACTTCTTACATGTTGAAACCAATACACTGTACTTTCTACTTCTTACATGTTGAACTCAAATACCTGTACTTTTCTACTTCTTACATGTTGAACTCAAATACCTGTACTTTCTACTTCTACATGTTGAACTCAAATACCTGTACTTTCTACTTCTTACATGTTGAACACAAATACCTGTACTTTCTACGTCTACATGTTGAGACTCAAATACCTGTACTTTCTACTTCTTACATGTGACACAAATACCTGTACTTTCTACTTCTTACATGTTGAACCCAAATACCTGTACTTCTACTTCTTACATGTGGAACACAAATACCTGTACTTTCTACTTCTTACATGTTGAACCCAAATACCTGTACTTTCTACTTCTTACAGTTGAACTCAAATACCTGTACTTTCTACTTCTTACATGTTGAACCAAATACCTGTGTACTTTCTACTTCTTACATGTTGAACTCAATACCTGTACTTTTCTACTCTACATGTTGACTCAAATACTGTACTTTCTACTTCTTACATGTTGAACTCAAATACCTGTACTTTCTACTTCTTACATGTTGAACACAAATACCTGTACTTTCTACTTCTTACATGTTGAACACAAATACCTGTACTTTCTACTTCTTACATGTACTTTCTACTTCTCACATGTTGAACCCAAATACCTGTACTTTCTACTTCTTACATGTTGAAACCAAAATACCTGTACTTTCTACTTCTCTTACATGTTGAACCCAAATACCTGTACTTTCTACTTCTTACATGTTGAACACAAATACCTGTACTTTCTACTTCTTACATGTCGAACACAAATACCTGTACTTTCTACTTCTTAACATGTTGAACACAAATACCTCTTGTACTTTCTACTTCTTACATGTTGAACCCAAATACCTGTACTTTCTACTTCTTACATGTTGAACTCAAATACCTGTACTTTCTACTTCTCTACATGTTGAACTCAAATACCTGTACTTTCTACTTCTACATGTTGAACTCACAATACCTGTACTTTCTACTTCTTACATGTTGAACTCAAATACCTGTACTTTCTACTTCTTACATGTTCAACACAAATACCTGTACTTTCTACTTCTTACATGTTGAACACAAATACCTGTACTTTCTACTTCTTACATGTTGAACACAAATACCTGTACTTTCTACTTCTCACATGTTGAACTCAAATACCTGTACTTTCTACTTCTCACATGTTGAACTCAAATACCTGTACTTTCTACTTCTTATATGTTGAACTCAAATACCTGTACTTTCTACTTCTTACATGTTGAACACAAATACCTGTACTTTCTACTTCTTACATGTTGAACACAAATACCTGTACTTTCTACTTCTTACATGTTGAACACAAATACCTGTACTTTCTACTTCTTACATGTTTAACCCAAATACCTGTACTTTCTACTTCTTACATGTTGAACTCAAATACCTGTACTTTCTGCTTCTCACATGTTGAACTCAAATACCTGTACTTTCTACTTCTTACATGTTGAACTCAAATACCTGTACTTTCTACTTCTTACATGTTGAACTCAAATACCTGTACTTTCTACTTCTTACATGTTGAACACAAATACCTGTACTTTCTACTTCTTACATGTTGAACCCAAATACCTGTACTTTCTACTTCTTACATGTTGAACTCAAATACCTGTACTTTCTACTTCTTACATGTTGAACTCAAATACCTGTACTTTCTACTTCTTACATGTTGAACTCAAATACCTGTACTTTCTACTTCTCACATGTTGAACACAAATACCTGTACTTTCTACTTCTTACATGTTGAACCCAAATACCTGTACTTTCTACTTCTTACATGTTGAACACAAATACCTGTACTTTCTACTTCTTACATGTTGAACACAAATACCTGTACTTTCTACTTCTTACATGTTGAACTCAAATACCTGTAGTTTCTACTTCTCACATGTTGAACACAAATACCTGTACTTTCTACTTCTTACATGTTGAACCCAAATACCTGTACTTTCTACTTCTTACATGTTGAACTCAAATACCTGTACTTTCTGCTTCTCACATGTTGAACTCAAATACCTGTACTTTCTACTTCTTACATGTTGAACTCAAATACCTGTACTTTCTACTTCTTACATGTTGAACTCAAATACCTGTACTTTCTACTTCTTACATGTTGAACACAAATACTTGTACTTTCTACTTCTCTCATTTCCCAAACAGCTGGTTCCTTTAGTCTGAATGTGTGTTTGGTGCGTGATCATTATTCTTTAGAGTCATTGCGTGCCTATTGATTTGAACACGATCCGTGTATCCATCATTTCCTGGTCTTCTCTAAAGAAGAGGGACCAATGGAAACGTTGTCATGTTGCCGTTGTTCAGCATGGAAACATTCATTAGCTAACAATGACATTATTGTTCTATTCATATAAAGGGAGGTCAGGTACTCTTTAAAACAGCTGCTAGTTATGGGTACTTTTTACTGAAGTACATTTCAAAGCATCTTTACTTTCACTTGAGTAAAGAAGTTTAGTCAGTACTTCTACTTTCACCAGAGTATTTTTAAACCCAAGTATCTGTACTTCTACTTGAGTTAAGGATGTGTGTACTTTAGCATCTCTGCTTATGACCCTCTTCTCTATGGTGGTCTTTTTGTTCACTTGTATTCTCTCCGTAGAGTTTAACCCTTTTTAAACCTCAACACAAAGTTCATTTTAACGAACTGCGTGTGAGATTTTAAAGCTGCATTTTCCCGCTTTTCTTCTCATTAAGTATCTGCGGGATGATCATTTATTTTCTTGTGGAATTACACTGCGTTGCTTTTCTTCTGGGTGCTTTTTATGCAGCTTCTTCTCCTGCAGATTATTAATCAGATTCATAAATAATAAACGACGGCAGGCAGCTCCGGGGCCACTGCTTCTTCAAATGATAGAGGAGAAGTTGGAGAGAACAATATTAACACAAAGCTGGCCGGATGTTTCCAGAGTCTGAACAGTCTGTGTGAGGACGTCTTTTAAAATGGTTCATATTCAGCACTGCAGGGAAGTTAGCACGAGAAGCTAATCCCGCTCTCTCTTCTCTATATGTTTTAAGCTAACAAGGTCGCTAACCTGTAATCGGTGACGTAATAAATAGTATATTTGTATCTGTCAAAGTATTTCAATGTTGTTCTACTTAGTACTTCTACCCACAACAATTCAGGGGTAAATCATGTACTTTTCCTCCACTACATGTATTTAATACCTTTAGTTACTTCACAGATGTGGATGAATGATGTGAAATATAATCAAGTGTTAACTCAGACTTTAGTTCCACCTGGAGTAAATTCACAAGCTACCCTATAGTATACAAAGTCATTCAAACTAGCTGCACCTTCACCAGCTTTGAGAACACTTTCATGATCAATCATTATAAAACATATCATATATATTATTCTGAAATGGACCAATCTGCACAACGACTACTTTTACTGTCGCTACTTTCACTATATTTTGATGAGAATACTTTTCTACTTTCACTTGAGGAACATTTTGAATTGAGTACTTCTACTGTAACAGAGTATTCCTACACTCTGGTACTTCTACTTTTATTCAAGTACAAGATCTGAGTACTTCTACTTTTACTAAAGTACAACATCTGAGTACTTCTTGACATTTCTGTAATAATATTAAGAATGTGTTTACAGTAAAACAGGTGGACGAACACAGAAAATGCAGATTTTTTATCCATAAAACTATATTTTAAGCTTTCAAACCAGAACGTCTTTGTGAAATGTTGCAACAAGTTGAATTTTTGATTAGAAAATAAATCCAAATGAGCTTTGGCCAAGTATGTGAACACATGTGAAGAATTTGATTTGCCAGTGACATCTTTAAATGTTGTTCTTATAGTTTGCCATTGTTATTGAATTGAAGTAATTTAATGGTATATTGATCTTGTGTTTTATATAAAAAATGTGATTTTGACATAATGTTGGCACTTCTTGTAATATTTTGTATTTGTTTATTATTAAACTCTGTAAAACCGTTAAACCTACATTTCCCCACGGGATAGAAAAAAGTATTCTGCTTGTTATTTAAATTCCTCGGACAGTAATTTGACCTCGCTGAACTTTAATCTTTTGAAAATGAAATTATTTAAAGAGTCCCTTTTTAATAAAGAGCATGTTAATGAACTGCTTTAACATCAGTTCAAAGCCTGCGTTGTGTTTCCTGCTCTGAACAGAATCAGAGGTCACAGAGGCTTATCAGCGCCTGACCTTTGACCCCCGGCCGCTGGATGTGGAGGAATAAATGAGTCTGAGAGAGAGTATGGAAATGAGAAGTGATCTTTCCACCTGGGCCAGATAACCTCTGAGTTAAGCCCCGCCCCCACGACCTCCAGCTGACCTCCTGCTCAACACTTTCATTAGAGTTTAAATGCTGTTAGAAAAAGAGGAGAAGAGAAAAGGAGAGAAGAAGAGGATACAAGAGGAGGAGATAAGAGGAAGAACCAAGAGGAGGAAACGAGAAGAGACAAGACAGGAAACAAGAGAAGGAGACAAGAGGAAACAACAACGGGAGGAGACAAGAGGAGTAGACAAGAGGCTGGGACAAGAGGACACAAGAAGAGACAATAGCAAAAACGGAAAGAGGGGACAGGAAGAAACAAGAGGAAGAGAAAAGAGGAGGAAACGAGAGGATGTGACAGAAGGAAACGAGAAGAAGAGATAGGAGGAAACAAAAGGAGGAAGCGAAAGGAGGAAACAAAAGGAGGAATCTAGAGAAGGAAAGAAGAGTTAAGAAGAGGAGGACACAAGTGGAGGAAAAACAGGAGGAAACAAGAGGAAACAAGAGGAGACAAGAGGGAGGAGGAAACAAGAGGAGGAGAGAGAAGAAAAAAAAGAGAAGGACACATGAGGAAACAAGAAGATGTGACGGAAGGAAACGAGAGGAAGAGATAGGAGGAGACAAAATGAGGAAACATAAGGAGGACACAAGAGAAGACAATACCAAACGAGAGGATGAGACAGGAGGAGGAAACAAGAGGATATAAGAGGATCAGATAAGAGGAGGAGACAAGAGGATGAAACCATAGAAGGAAACAAGAGGAGGAAACAAGAAGAAGAGACTAGAGGAGGAGACAAGAAGAGGAAAAAAGGGCAGGAAATTAGATGCCAAGGAAATGAAGAGACAAGGAAATTAGGTGACAAAGAAAGGAGAAGAAAAAGGAGATGAGGGAACAAGTTGCTAAAATCAGGCCTCTGATAATTATATAAGGAAACAAGCAGATAAGGGAAGAAGGAGAGGAAGAGATCTTTCAAACTATTACGTAGTTCATCCAGGTCAGGGAAAAGGGCTTAGGAAAAGGGGGTTAGGAAAAGGGCTTAGGAAAAGGGGTGAGGAAAAGGGCTTAGGAAAAGGGCTTAGGAAAGGGGTGAGGAAAAGGGGTAAGGAAAAGGGCTTAGGAAAAGGGGGTTAGGAAAAGGGGTGAGGAAAAGGGGTGAGGAAAAGGGGTTAGGAAAAGGGCTTAGGAAAAGGGCTTAGGAAAAGGGGTGGGGAAAAGGGCTTAGGAAAAGGGCTTAGGAAAAGGGGTGAGGAAAAGGGCTTAGGAAAAGGGCTTAGGAAAAGGGCTTAGGAAAAAGGGTGAGGAAAAGGGGTGAGGATGAGACGTAGGAGCATAGGATTCAGGAAGTGTTTTGCTGTTTGAGTGACGGACAGGAAGCATCTGTGCATCATTAGCGTCCTAACCTCTGTAAATATGCATCTTCCTCCGGCGTGTCTCTCACTGAACTCATGCATTATGGACGCTCTCCTACTCCTTTTGATTTCATGACAAATGCCGTTTTTTTCCAGTTCCCTCCCACAGTTTCATCATGGAGCTTCACTGCCATCCTGTGGCTGCAGATAAGTTGTGTTTGTTTGTTTAAAGGACAGTGCACATTAATCCACATTGCTGTAAATGAGCCAGTATTAGCTAGCAGGCTAATTTTCAACTGTTGTCCTTGGCAAGATGTTAAATGACCACAACAAGACTAGAGAAATAAAAACATAATTAAATAGAGTACAGCAGACAACAATAAATAAATAGCAGTACAACAATAGAGAGGAACATGCAAACAGATGAAATATCATCATACCTTGATACAGTTCAAAGTGGTAAAGTAACATGTATTTATAAAGCGCTTTTCCCAGACATGATTGACAAAGCATTAAAACATAATACGAAACATAAACGATTAAATTACATAGAATAAAAAAGATAGAAGCACACAAGTTACTCAGAGGCCTGCAGATCAGGTCTGAGGAGCAATGGCTTACAGGATACAGGGTGATATCATCAGGATACAGAAAGAAGTTACTGTATTCAATTACAAAAACAAATTGAGATTACCAGCAGGATTACAGTGTATACATTTGGAAATAAAGATCTGTGTATTATAGGTAGATGTACTGAATTAATTTGCGATATTGTTTATATTTAGGCTACGTCCATTATTCTTTATTTGAAATACTTTTCCTTGTTATGCAGTAGGTGGACATCTGATTTATTAAGCAAAAATAGTCTATAGTTTTGATGAATGTATTCATTATAAACTATTACTACATTTTTTTAAGTATATATATATATATATATATATGTGTGTAGTTGTATATATGTATGTGTGTGTATATATATATATATATATATATATATGTGTGTATATATATATGTGTATGTGTAGTGACTTTTTAACCTTAAGCCACTGAGGGATGGGAACGGGAGAACTAAGTTCGGGCGCCTGTTCCAGATGATAAAACAATGTCCATACGAGTGTATATCTTTCGATCCATCGATCAATTTATTTACCATGTTGATTGTATCCATATTGCCTTTCTGCTACCATTCAGATCCCAATGCATGCCAGTCACGCTGAATACAAACAGGTTTAACACACGACAAGGTCGAAAGCTCTTTGCTACCGTCCCACACACCTGCATCTGATCACCGATCCCACACACCTGCATCTGATCACCGAGTGATTACATGTGTACACACTCACAAGTGAATACTCCATCTTGTGTTCATTGCTGGAACTGCATCATTAATTAAACTTGTGCAGAGAAAATACAAACAAAGACACATGCATTATGGCTCCAACTGTATGTATGTATGTATGTATGTATATATATATATCTCAGACCCCATCCATTTTTAAGAGAAGGCTTAAGACTTTCCTTTTTGATAAAGCTTATAATTAGGTCTGGCTCAGGCTTGCCTTGAATCACTGAAAAAACTAAAATGTTGACCCATAAGAACCTGGACCCATTTCTACATTTGGGGAAATGAAGGGGAACATAATTTAGACTAAATAGACCACCTCGAATACATTTCTGACAAGTAACGCCCCCTAGTGTCAAATATCTGAAAATTGACCTATGTCACATTGGGCTTTATCATATTTCTAATTGTGCATATATGTCACTCTGGGGTTACTGTGAAAGTTTAGGGTTAAAGTCCCGATGTGACACCAGTGTAACAGCGATGTTTATCTTATTTGTTTCATATCAATTTGATTAAGAAATATTTCCACAACAGGTTAAATGAAATACGGGACATACGACGTTATGTAAGCATTTTCATTCTTAAATGGCTTGAATTTTACCTTTAGCAGCAAAAAAAAAGCTTTTGAAATGTAGCTCGTTCTGTCACATGTGTTAGCCTGTCACATGGACATCTTGGACATGTTGTCATGGGAACACAAAATCACATGACCTGGACCATGACCCACCAGACTGTTCAGTGTGTGTCACTCAGGGACTTCATGAGATACAATAAAGGCTAAAGCTATAAGGAACTTTCCAGAACATTTAAAGGTCATGTGACACCCGTGTCACGGTGGGTCCTTGGGTTAATAAATGCATTATGTCAACAGATTGCACATTATTATAATAGGTTAGTTGAAAGCAATAATATAAAGTTAGTTATGCTGCTTTAGGCTTAGACTGTAGGGGGACATTTAAGTTGAGTCTTGGTATGAGTCATGGCTGTTGCTGTGGTCCTGAGTCGTGGTATGAGTCGTGGCTGTTGCTGTGGTCCTGAGTCGTGGTATGAGTCATGGCTGTTGCTGTGGTCCTGAGTCTTGGTATGAGTCGTGGCTGTTGCTGTGGTCCTGAGTCGTGGTATGAGTCATGGCTGTTGCTGTGGTCCTGAGTCTTGGTATGAGTCATGGCTGTTGCTGTGGTCCTGAGTCGTGGTATGAGTCATGGCTGTTGCTGTGGTCCTGAGTCGTGGTATGAGTCGTGGCTGTTGCTGTGGTCCTGAGTCTTGGTTTGAGTCCTGGCTGTTGCTGTGGTCCTGAGTCTTGGTATGAGTCGTGGCTGTTGCTGTGGTCCTGAGTCGTGGTATGAGTCGTGGCTGTTGCTGTGGTCCTGAGTCGTGGTATGAGTCGTGGCTGTTGCTGTGGTCCTGAGTCGTGGTTCTGAGTCGTGGTATGAGTCGTGGCGGTTGCTGTGGTCCTAAGTCGTGGTTCTGAGTCGTGGCTGTTGCTGTGGTCCTGAGTCTTGGTTTGAGTCGTGGCTGTTGCTGTGGTCCTGAGTCTTGGTTTGAGTCGTGGCTGTTGCTGTGGTCCTGAGTCGTGGTTTGAGTCGTGGCTGTTGCTGTGGTCCTGAGTCTTGGTTTGAGTCGTGGCTGTTGCTGTGGTCCTGAGTCGTGGCTGTTGCTGTGGTCCTGAGTCTTGGTTTGAGTCGTGGCTGTTGCTGTGGTCCTGAGTCGTGGTCCTGAGTCGTGGTATGAGTCGTGGCTGTTGCTGTGGTCCTGAGTCGTGGTTTGAGTCGTGGCTGTTGCTGTGGTCCTGAGTCGTGGTATGAGTCCTGGCTGTTGCTGTGGCCCTGAGTCGTGGTTTGAGTTGTGGCTGTTGCTGTGGTCCTGAGTCGTGGTATGAGTCCTGGCTGTTGCTGTGGTCCTGAGTCGTGGTTCTGAGTCGTGGTATGAGTCGTGGCTGTTGCTGTGGTCCTGAGTCGTGGTATGAGTCGTGGCTGTTGCTGTGGTCCTGAGTCTTGGTTTGAGTCGTGGCTGTTGCTGTGGTCCTGAGTCGTGGTCCTGAGTCGTGGTATGAGTCGTGGCTGTTGCTGTGGTCCTGAGTCGTGGTTTGAGTCGTGGCTGTTGCTGTGGTCCTGAGTCGTGGTATGAGTCCTGGCTGTTGCTGTGGCCCTGAGTCGTGGTTTGAGTTGTGGCTGTTGCTGTGGTCCTGAGTCGTGGTATGAGTCCTGGCTGTTGCTGTGGTCCTGAGTCGTGGTTCTGAGTCGTGGTATGAGTCGTGGCTGTTGCTGTGGTCCTGAGTCGTGGTATGAGTCCTGGCTGTTGCTGTGGTCCTGAGTCGTGGTATGAGTCCTGGCTGTTGCTGTGGTCCTGAGTCGTGGTATGAGTCCTGGCTGTTGCTGTGGTCCTGAGTCTTGGTTTGAGTCCTGGCTGCTGCTGTGGTCCTGAGTATTGGTATGAGTCGTGGCAGTTGCTGTGGTCCTGAGTCTTGGTTTGAGTCCTGGCTGTTGCTGTGGTCCTGAGTCTTGGTATGAGTCGTGGCAGTTGCTGTGGTCCTGAGTCTTGGTATGAGTCGTGGCTGTTGCTGTGGTCCTGAGTCGTGGTCCTGAGTCGTGGTTCTGAGTCGTGGTATGAGTCGTGGCTGTTGCTGTGGTCCTGAGTCTTGGTTTGAGTCATGGCTGTTGCTGTGGTCCTGAGTCGTGGTTCTGAGTCGTGGTATGAGTCGTGGCTGTTGCTGTGGTCCTGAGTCGTGGTTTGAGTCGTGGTTCTGAGTCGTGGTATGAGTCGTGGCTGTTGCTGTGGTCCTGAGTCGTGGTATGAGTCCTGGCTGTTGCTGTGGTCCTGAGTCGTGGTATGAGTCCTGGCTGTTGCTGTGGTCCTGAGTCGTGGTTTGAGTCGTGGCTGTTGCTGTGGTCCTGAGTCGTGGTATGAGTCCTGGCTGTTGCTGTGGTCCTGAGTCGTGGTATGAGTCCTGGCTGTTGCTGTGGTCCTGAGTCGTGGTATGAGTCCTGGCTGTTGCTGTGGTCCTGAGTCGTGGTTCTGAGTCGTGGTCCTGAGTCATGGCTGTTGCTGTGGTCCTGAGTCGTGGTATGAGTCCTGGCTGTTGCTGTGGTCCTGAGTCGTGGTTCTGAGTCGTGGTATGAGTCGTGGCTGTTGCTGTGGTCCTGAGTCGTGGTTTGAGTCCTGGCTGTTGCTGTGGTCCTGAGTCGTGGTATGAGTCGTGGCTGTTGCTGTGGTCCTGAGTCGTGGTTTGCGTACTGGCTGTTGCTGTGGTCCTGAGTCCTGGATCCTGAGAATCCATCTTCATTTTCTTCTTATATAAAAATGCATGATCTTTTCTAACATGTTGTCAATGTTGTATTATCTTTTTAAGTTACACACGACATCTATTTCACATGTGTTTCTCTCTCTGAGGGTTCTAACATTTTTAACCCATTCACTTTTGGGTTTCTTTGGGAGTTTTTAATTGTACGATGTGAGGGTCTGAGGACAGAGGGGGGTCGTTTTCATATTCTGTACAAACTGTGAAGTCCACTGAGACAAATGTAAAATGTTTGATGTTGGGCTCCATAAATAAACTTTGATTGATGAATTGATGCGTTAACTCATTATTAGTATTATTCATATTAATAATCATTGTTGTTGGTGTTGTTGTTGTTATTAATAATAATAATAATAATAATACAATATATAATAATAATTTTTAATTGATTTAGGTAATTTAGAAAATATATGTAACAAAAAATGACAATGTTTTATACGAAAATAAGATATTCTTCAATTAGCAACATTAAAATAAATGTGTACAAATATAAATAAATCCAGAAGTGGAGGAAACAAGAGGAGGACACAAGTGGAGGAAACAAGACGAAACAAGAGGAGGGGACAAGAGGAAACGAGAGGAAGAGATAGGAGGAAACATGAGAAGGAGACAAGAGGAAACAAAAGGAGGAAAAGAAAGGATGAATCTAGAGAAGGAAAGAAGAGTTGAGAAGAGGAGGACACAAGTGGAGGAAACAAGAGGAGGAAACAAGAGGAGACATGACGAAACAAGAGGAAACAAGAGGAGGATTATTACTTTATATAATCTTTTAAAGGGTTTTTCTATATGTTGTCATTATTCATTCAAGCGTGACAACATCCTTGTCAAAGAATACAAACAGTCTCATATTAGCAACATCAAGATGTTTTTTAAAAAGCCCTGAGGTTGGCTATCCCTCAGAGAGTTTCTTCGTCTTAATAAATGTTTGTTTCATTTTATTTGATGTGATCTCCATCTCCCACACCTCTCAGCTCCCATCATGCCTCTGTGCTGTTGACAGAGCATTAGAATATGATTTCAGGCGTCTTCATTTGTTTTTTTTTCCCTCGCCCCTCGCTGCTGGTAAACATAAATCACAGCGTGCGGAGCCCAGATCTCATATAAATGTCAGGAGAGACAGCGGAGCTCATAAACCTCTAATTTGATCTTTATTCATCCGGGACACAGCGTGGATAAAAGCTCATCTCGTAAATCATCGTTTTCTGCTCTCTATCAGCTGCCATGTGGAGGCCGAATGTACTTAAAGTATCACAAGTTAAAGAAGTCATTCCGCAGGAAAACACCTCCATATTATTATATATTTAACATTATTAGATGTATGTATTGTTGCATCAAGCAGCATTTTACTGTTTTTAAATTAAATGTTTGTACTTTTGAAATGTTTGATCATTTCACCATTTTGCATTATATTCTCATTAAAAATGTAATTATGTTTAATATAAAGCCCTATCCAAGGGGATTTATGTAATTAATTATTTTCGAATTTATTCTTCCTATTATTTTATTTTTTCTGCATAATTATTTTTATTTATGTTTGATATACAGCCCTTTTTTTTAGTAGTTTATACATTTTATTAGGCTAAGGGTTTTCGTAACCCTACCCTAATAAAACAAATAACCCTTAACATTGAAATTGTATTATTACATCACTTAGTTGAATCTGCGACTCTGATTGGTCAATTCGGACATTTCAGAGGTTAATATGCAGAAGCACAGACCACTGTTAAGCACTATATTGACTGTTGCTAAGGAGGATCTAGACAGAGAGAGAGAAAGGAAAATAAGTTAAAAGACAGAGCACTGGACATCAGATAAAACACCAGAAGAAGACAGGGAGTAAACACCAACAGGAACAGCAGAAGAAGACAGACAGGGGCCGTTTCTCAATGTCGAGTAGAGCTGCTGCAGATCCACTATTTCAATATATACTACGTCATCGAGTGGCGCCGAAGGACTGTTTAAACGGCGCCACTCGATAACGTAATATACTTGAAATAGTGGCTCTGCAGCAGGTATACTCGACATTAAGAAACGGCCAGTGAGTAAACACTAATGGCGCATTTCCACTGCAGCGGGTAGTCCCGTTTAAGCGTCCTTAATCGCCCTCAAGCGGCCAGGCCAGTTTTTGGTGGCCTTTCTATATAGCGTAGCACCGGCTAGCGGGTACTTTTTCCCTCTTTTTCCGGCCCCATAAAATCGTGGTTCTATCAGACCAGGCCAGGGCTAAACTAGTGACGTCAACACTCTCGACTGCTGATTGGTCAGAGAGAATCGTCACAAGATCGCGCGCGAGATCATCCCTAGCCTCGCATATATATCTAGAAGCAAGCTTGCAGCATTTTTATACACAGCATTTTTGTAAACGGAGGAGCTACAAAAATGGCAACGTCAAAGAAAAGCACACCGTGGTCGACCGAGGAGGTGACGACGTTCCTACATCTCATTGGGGATGATAAAATCCAGCGGGAGCTCGACGGAACAACTCGAAATGTGAAGCCGATCGCCCCGCCTACACTGCGTTGCTACCCCAGGTCCTAAACTGTAATGGGAATGCGCCACGGCCTCGGACGGCCAGCGAGGCAGCCCGAGGCCTGAGCGAGGACGCTTAGGGACTTAAACGGGGCTACCCCGCTGCAGTGGAAATGCGCCATAACAGGAACAGCAGAAGAAGACAGACAGGAAGTCAACACTAACGGGTTTTAAATTCACTTGTTGTGGGAACTCCAGCCGTTGGTGCGCTGTGGAGCGGAGTTTATTTTCTTAGTGGATAAAATACGATAATTTTCAAGCCAATGAAATAATTTCCATTAATATTGGGGTTCCAGTCGTTAGTTTATTTAATATGTGGCCGAGTAATAAGCGGTATAATGTGCAGCGAGGCGGTCATTATTGAAAAAACAACACCCTTCAGTCTGTCTGTTCTTTTTCAATAATAAATCAAATGCATTATTATTATTATTAATAATGACTGTCTTGCTGCACATTATCCCATATTATTATTTTTATTATTATTACTTTTATCTTGCAATAGTTATTTTTAAATGAATATTTAATTGTATTTATGTTTGATATCCAGCCATTTCTTTTTTTTTATGATTATTATTTATTATTATTATTATTTAGCAAAGAAAACTGTTTCTATTATTTTATTATAATTATTATTTAACATAGAAAAAGAGTTCCGACTTTATAGAATCTTAACCAAACGCAATAAGAAGAAACATTTATGCATGAACGAATAATAAAAATACAAAAAAGACAACGTATTGTACAAAAAAAAAGAATTAGCATTGACATCAACAAATGACCACGAATAAATGCAAAGTCAAAATTTAAATTGACATGTGTCTATCGTGACTTCAGTGAGGGGTTTGTGTGCAGGCAGACGGAGATGAAGCCGCAGTTATGAACAGAGGGCGGTGTTCACCAAAGTGGCACAATTTAATTTGTGCGGCAGGAACTGCACGGCTGCGATAGACTCGGTAATGAAACCTCTCAGCTTTAAGTTCTATCTACTTTATATTCACAAAGAGAAACGAGCGAGGCAGTCATTGTGGAGACATGCAAATACGCTGATCTCTTTCATACGAGCTGCACCCAATTGGAGGGAGGTTCAGACTTTGACAACCAGAACAAATGCCCTGCGAGCGCAAACATGTGCAGGTCAGGAGGAAGAATTCAACTTTCTTTATCCTCTTTTCAACGCCAGCAGTCACATTCTGCGTGTTCGCATACTGTTAAATTAGTCATCTGAGATTAGAGACGGCTTAAGGAAGGAAAGTTTTTCCCTTGAAAAGTTGATAAAGCTTTGCAACTTCATGTATACTGAACATATGCAAAAACAAAATGTGGGGAAGTTTGTCTTCGTTGGAGAGTCTGAAGTTTTTCCTGTATGTCCGGTTGATATTAATTACCCACTACTTAATTTCATCAGGGGCCTCTTGACTTGAAAAAAACATAAAAACGATTACAAACAGGCAATAAATGACACGTAACCCATGGTGACCACGATATGCCAAGTAAGTACAAAGAGATGCAAAATACTAAGAAATAGAGGCAAAAACAATCAGAGATGCGACACATTCACAAAATGATAACAAGGACGGGCTAATAAGATCTACGTCAAACAACTACAAGGAGACACAACATGATTATAAAGATGAACAAATATGCAAATGACTTCAAGCACCTGCAAAATGTCAACATTTTACATGGGCCTTTGTTTGCACAGGTCGGCCACTGTCATGGTGTGTTCATTAATAATCCCAATTAAAATTACGAGAGCCAACAATTTACTGCTAGGGCTATTTTTGAAAAACGTTTAAACTGTTTCAAACTGAATGCCAAAGTTGAAATTCTAACAATCCGTAGTGCACATGGCCAAGGACAGATACCACACCCTGCCTCTCCCAACAAGTTACTCTTTGTGTTATGCAGTAAAACCTGTTCCCTCTTCTTCCTGGAAATGACTACACGCACCTGCAAAATGTCAACTAGAGCAACACATTCTCACTCCCAACTCGGCCTATGTTGACGTTACGTCAGAGTCCCTGTCGTCACTTTCCAACGCAAGGGGGGGCCTTTAGCGTCGAGTTTCAACTATCAAGGCGTCCCATTGACTTGCATAGAGCTCCCTGAACGTTGGTAATAGACGAGTTGGGATCGCGGTCGAATCGATTTTGATCATGGTCAGTTTCTGGCAACCCTAATACCCACATGCCAGCTAAGGTCAGAAGAGCTTTATTTAACAGCTGGTTTTATGTCTGTGACCTCTCCTGTTGTTCATTGATAAGCCTGAAACATGCACTTGTCAAGGTTCAGAGGCACATTTTGCAAATATGGCAGTAGCCATCGATCAGCTTAAGATAAGATATACTTTATTGATCCCAAGTTGGAAACATTTGCATTACATTTACATTGCATGTGTAAAAGTTGTATATATGCAGTGGTGTTTATTTGTAAATCATTTAGTATAATCACAGAAATTATGTGTTTTATATTTAATAATTCTGTGTTCTTTATTTATTGAATGTTCAATACCTGACAAGGTCGGAGATGAAAAACCTGGGTCGCAGGTTCCTCAACAGTGCATTACAAGACATCTATCAATATGTGTGTACCTCCACCATTAAACTGTCATATGTTGCACATTTCTTATACTATCTACATACATCTTATAAGAGTATAATACATATGTATAATATCAGTTAAAATAAGTGCTTCAACATACAGTAGTTTACATTGCAGGAAAGCAATATATTAGTAGGCTACTTTGTCAAGCTTAATATTTAGCTTTTTTCTTATTAAAAATAAGACCTTAACCAAAAGTATTCTTTAATGTTTAAATAAAGCCTTATTAGTTTGTCTGTCTGTGTCTCCTATTAATATAATAATTTAAAAAATGCATTTCAATAACGTGCTTTAACCACCAGGTGTCCCTTTCTATCAGCTGTGCACCGTTATGGTGTATACCAATATACCGATTGGATCAAATATAAAAGTCAGCCGAATTAGTATTGATACTGCAAGGAGACTTATATTGTGAAGAGAAATTGAAGATGTTGTTGAGCCCGAGAGATCCCGGTACCGGGGCCCGCCCGCAACATCTTGCAGGAAACAGTGTCTGAGGGCATGTTCATTTAATAAACTATGAATGTTTTGAATCCATGTAACGGGAAGAAACTCATCTAACTGATCATTTTTATTTATTTTTCAACAAAAAAAACACAATGCTAACGCTGAGCCTCTGAACTAGCAACGAGCGAAAAATGCTAACAAATTAACTGCACCGAAACTCACTCATACAACCTTATTATGTATCCATTCTGCACATCCAACCCATCGATCTGATCGTGAGATGACACATAATCGATGGGAACATACATTATCACTCAATGATACGAACTCGCGACTTTATAAACAAAAACAGACATCAAAACATGTGGCGCTAGGTAGCTAAAAACGCTAACATTGTTTACCTGTGTCGTAGTCTGGTCTAAAGTGGTCTTCAATGGCATTACAACGATATAAAACGCTGCTGAAGTTAATCCATAGGTTAATCCAATGTGTCTGTGTCCCTTTGAAATTATTTCTGATAATCCATAAACAGTGTTGGGACTAACGCGTTACAAGTAACACGTTACAAGTAACGCAGTACTTTTCTACTTCAGTAACGCAGTTGCCGTTACTATATGGTGCGTTTCTCCGTTAGTTTTTTTATATAGTCAACAGCCAGGCGAACAGAGATGAGAACTGTACTTAAGTACAGTACTTGAGTAAATGTACTTAGATACTTCCTGTGTCACATGCGGAGACGGGCTGTGGGCGTGTTTGTGTTGTTTACTAACAAGACTATCATGGCGGCGGCGGAGCTCAAGTCTAGTTTCTCCACCTGGAGATATTCTCACTATTTCACTTTTGTCGAGCACAAAGAAAAGAACGTTTCTGTTAAATGTAAGTTGTGTCTTGGCGGGTCAAAGATCCTATCTACTGCCCAAACCAGTCATTCAAATCTCTTAAAACATCTGCAAAAACAACATGCTGGGACGAAGCTAGTAGCTAAGACCACAGAGACTCAGCCGACGCCACTCCACCTCCACCTAAGCAACAGCGGCTGGATTTTAACCAAGGGACTGCTGGCCAGGGAAAAGTCGATAAAGCCATTGCACGGTATGTTGTAGAACACATGCAGGGTATTGCTACAGTGGAGTCACCCGCTTTCAGGGAGCTAGTAAGCATGATAGCATGTCCGGGCGGCACACGGCATATGGGACGGAATACTTTTTCCAACTACCTGGAGAAAGAATATACAAAAATGGAAAGCCAGCTAATATCGATGCAATCCAGATTGCATATAATGCATGTCAAGTTGATCAACAGATTGTATTATTCTCCAATGCAATAACAGTACTGAAATGAAGGCTATAAGGGCATTAATGGGAGACATTTCTTCAAGTAACGAAAACGTTACTTTTCACAGTAACGCATTACTTTTGGGTGTAAGTAACTAGTAAAGTAACTGAGTTACTTTTGACATGAAGTAACTAGTAATGGTAACTAGTTACTGGTTTTCAGTAACTAGCACAACACTGTCCATAAGCAATAAACCTGCGTTTCCGTTTCTAGAAGTCAGAGCTAGAGATACTCTAATGCAAAACGGGGTGTGCGAACTTAAGGCCCCACCTTTTTGTTTTACCATGTGTGTTTGTGGGGAAATCCCCCTTCAATTATATTGGCTCTAACAGTCAGAAAGAGATGTCAATCAGCAAAATCGACAAAGGGGGGCCAGAGATATGGAAAATCCACCCAAATGGCCCCAGAAGTGGTTTTTTTTTGCTAAATCTCTCTAAAAAGGTCAGATTTCACTTGTGTTACATCAATCTTGATACAGGGTACTTATTATATGTTGTACTTTGGATTCCTAAAGCTTTTCCTCACCATCATCCAAGGGTAGTTTTCACTAAGTAAAAAAATATTTTTGGACGGACACTATAATTTACGTTCAATCTGAATTTCTTTAAAATAAAAAACATCTATATTGATTCTGACTTTTCTACATCCAACTCACAGGTTTATCATTACTTTGAGAAAAAAGATTATTAATGTAACCCTTTTAGAAGGGAAGATATGGTCATTTGTTCTGGGAATGTCATTTTCGAGCCTGAGACCTGATAAACAGGCTCATGGCTAACAGGTTAAGCTCTGAGCCTCAGGATCGAAGACGACATTTCCAGAACAAAAGAACAACAACAATTGAAATGGTAGTTTAATATTCATGTCATTTTCAAGACGAGAAAAACTGGCTCAGGGCTTAACAAGTTAAACTGTTTTAAACTGTCAAAGTTGAAAGTCTAACCATCTTTACTGTACATTGCAAAGGGCAGATACCACACCCTGCCTCTCCCAACAAGTTATTCTTTGTGGTTTGCAGTCAAACCTCTTCCCTCTTCTCCCTGTTATAAAACACAGCAAGCACCACCCTATCAAGGTATTCTAGGTCCCTCCCCTTCACATCTCCAGGTATAAGGGTTAGTGCAAACAGCTGATTTCTCATTCACTGCTGCATGTAAACAAGAGCAGGCGGAGAAGAGATTGTTTCTGTTCAGAAAAAGTGAAACTATTTGACAGCTAACACTGAGAGGTGAAATGGCGCAGCAAGAACATTTGCTTGACCAAAAGAAATTCAGATGTTCAATCTGTCTGGATCCACTGAAGGAACCGGTGACTGTTCCCTGTGGACACAACTACTGCATGAACTGTATTCATCGCCACTGGGATGGAGAGGATGAGAATCAAATATACAGCTGCCCAGTGTGTAGACACAACTTTGCACCAAGGCCTGTCCTGGTGAAAAACACCTTGCTTGCAGAGTTAATGGAGGAACTGAAGGAGACTGGACTCCAAGCTGCTCCTGCTGATCACTGCTATGCTGGAGCTGAAGATGTGGCCTGTGATTTCTGTACTGGGAGAAAACTGAGAGCCTTGAAGTCCTGTCTGCAGTGTGTGGCCTCTTACTGTGAGAAACACCTCCAGCCTCATTATGAATCACCTGCCTTTAAGAAACACAAGCTGGTGGAGCCCTCCAAGAAGCTCCTGGAGAGCATGTGCTCTCGCCATGAGGAGGTGAAGAAGATGTTCTGCCGCACTGATCAGCAGTGTATCTGTTATTTCTGCTCTATGGACGAACACGAAGGCCACGATACAGTTTTGGCTGCAGCGGAAAGGACTGAGAGGCAGAAAGAGCTGGAAGGGAGTCGACTAAACATCCAGCAGAGAATCCAGGACAGAGAGAAGGAGGTGAAGCTGCTTCAGCAGGAGGCAGAGGCCATCAATGGCTCTGCTGATAAAGCAGTGGAGGACAGTGAGATCTGTAAAGAGCTGATCCGCTTCATGGAGAAAAGAAGCTCTGATGTGAAGCAGCAGGTCAGATCCAAGCAGGAAACTGAAGTGAGTCGAGTCAAAAAGCTTCAGGAGAAGCTGGAGCAGGAGATCTCCAACCTGAAGAAGAGAGACGCTGAGCTGCAGAAGCTCTCTCACGCAGAGGATCACACCCACTTTCTGCTCAACTACGCTTCACTGTCAGCACTCAGTGAACCTACACTCTCATCCAGCATCAACGTCCGTCCTCTGCGCTACTTTCAGGACGTGACGGCGGCTGTGTCAGAAGTCAGAGATAAACTACAGGACGTCCTGAAGAATACGTGGACCAACATCTCACTGATGGTGAGTGAAGTGGACGTTTTACTGTCTCCACCAGACCCAAAGACCAGAGCTGGATTCTTAAAATATTCACGTGACATCACTCTGGATCCAAACACTGCAAACACACAGCTGCTATTAACTGAGGGGAACAGGAAAGCAACATTCACGAGTCAACGCCAGATATATTCAAGTCACCCAGACAGATTCACTTCATGGACTCAGGTCCTAGGTAAAGAAAGTCTGACTGGTCGTTGTTACTGGGAAGTGGAGTGGAGTGGGATGGGAGTTTGTGCAGCAGTTGCATACAAGAACATCAGCAGAGCAGGGGGTTGGGAGGAAGGTGTGTTTGGATACAATGATAAATCTTGGACGTTATATTCTGACATTGACAGTTATACCTTTCGGTTCAACAACATCAAAACTCCCGTCTCAGGTCCTCGGTCCTCCAGAGTTGGAGTGTATCTGGATCACGATGGAGGTATTCTGTCCTTCTACAGCGTCTCTGAAACCATGACTCTCCTCCACAGAGTCCAGACCACTTTCACTCAGCCGCTCCACGCTGGACTTCGGTTTAAATTATTCACTTTTGGTGCCACTGCAAAGTTCTGCAACCTCAAGTAGGCAGAACTCATTTAAGTCCAGCTCAGTCGGCATGTCAAATGTTGGCATTCTACACTTCTGCAAAACATGGACACGTTGAGTTTCAACATTTTAGATTTTGATAGTGCAATTATGTTAAGCCAATTAACTTGTGGGTAAAATAACTACTGAGGTACTGAAGTACGAAGAAGTATTGTGTTTGGTGTTCCTGCAAGAATGAAACTCTGCTGATTTTAGAACATATTTTTGGCTCAGAAACTTTAACTTCACTTTATCTGGAGCTTTCCTAAAACCTACAATATCAACATTTGTTCTGGGATTTTTAAGTGACAGCAGGTGGAATTCTGTTTAACTTTAGAACTTATTCAGACTCCATGTTTGTTGCTGACAGCTGATAGTTGTGGCATTTCTTCACATTGAAACGCCTCGATTGGACTGCTTTGTTTACTTATGTAACATAATGACATTGTTGAACATTAAAGCATGTAAACATGTCACAATAGAGGAGCAACACACAAATATGAACCTGAAAATGATCATTATAGGGCCTCTTTAAGAAGAAAGCATCCAACCTTCTTTATCCTGGATACTTAGTTTTTTCTTTGTGTGCATTTTTAAAGAAATGTATAATCACATGTATGTGTTGTTACGCTGCGTCCACACTACAGCGTCGACAGCTTCAAAAACGGTTTCCAACGCGTCTACCCATTCACTTTGAATGGGGTGACGTCACGTTGCCTCGCTTTTTGCCGAACTGAATTGTGGGTAGCATAGCGGTCCGTCTCCACCGGAGACGCTGGAGTAGCCAGCGCCAGCCAATCAATCAATCCCGTTTCTGAAAATCTGACAGATCAAGCCGTAGCCAATCAAACCGCGTCTAAACTGGGAGAGATATCCCGCCGTTCATTTCTATATTTCAAAAAAAGATGGAGGAGAAACTAATTATCGCCGTAGCAAATCACCCGGTTTTGTATGACCAGACCCTCTTCACCTACCGGGATACAAACCGGAGGAACCAGGCATGGAGGGAGGTGGCAGAGACAGTGGGTGAAACTGGTAGGTTTTCGCCTCTTTGGGGAGTTTATACATATATACATTGCTCGCATAAAATCCCGGGTTTTTTTGCTTTGTATGTCGGGGGCGGGAGATTCATGTGATTGGTTGTTGGTCGCGTTGCTCGAATAAAATCGCCAAGCTTCAGACACGCCCAGCTCCAAGCTTTTTTTGAAGCTGTAGTGTGGACGCTCCGTTATTGTGAGATATTATACAGCTGTAATCATCCTGATCATAATCAATAAGGACATGATTCATTATTTTCTTTTTCTAACTGGGGTTCTGCTCAAACAAAGTGATTGTGTGGATTACATTATTGCATTTTTATAGACTTACTTATGGGATGTGTGAACAAACTTGACAGGATGAATAAGATAAGATAACAAGGACTTATATTGATCCCCGTCAGGAAACTCAGGTTTTATTAAAGCAGCAACAGATTAAGAGCGACACAGAGTAGGCTACACATGAGAATATACACAAGGATAATAACAAAACATGTATGAGTTCAACTCTGATCAGGTGAATGTGATCGAGAATACATATATATACTTTTAGATTTGCAGGTACCAGTGTGAGTGAACGTTTTATGTGCATACAGTGCAACTATTATTGATTATTAAACGAAATGAACAAAGTATTGTCTTCTTGTCTTTATTTGGGGAATTCTTTGAGGCTGATTGAGAACATGTGAAGCTAATATGAGAGTTACACTGAAGCACCTTTCCTCCTGAAACACCATCAAGTGCAGTGTTTCTGAGTTGACAGAATAGTCAGGGGATTTGGGTGATGGGAGACACATCTATGGAATCACAATTTCAATAGCTTACCATTAAATGACGGATATGCCTTTCTGTCTGTGGTGTTTTACAAATCAGATATTAATGTGTTGAAGTAAAACATGTGAAATAATATAGCAACATCCTGTAAAATTATGTAAAAACATGAATAAAACTACACATCTTCAGATGTTATACATACATAAGTGTCCTACACTAATAATACAAAGTTATTATTAGTATGCTGTGTGTGCCTTGTGTGCACCGCTTAGTGGTTAAAGCACGTTATTGAATTATTTTTGTTGAATAATGTTATTTGATGAAAAAAATATTAAGATACATACTTTCATAGGGGGAAAGTAGAATCTCAATGATATAAATATAGAATATAAAAAATCAAGAAGATACTGTAAGTGATCTCTACAATAAAACAGTTTAGTGCTGGATGTATAAAGATATTAATATGAGGAGGTGCAAAACAGACAAACTAATTAACCTTTATTTAAACATTAAAGAATACTTTAGGTTAAGGTCTTCTTTCAAATAAGAAAAAAGCTTTGGGGTATCTATCTACCGATGAATATTAAGCCTGACAAAGAACTTAACGTCTAATGTATTGCTTTCCTGCAATGTTAACTATGTTGAAGCACTTATTTTAACTGATATTATACACATTAATTATACTCTTATGTATGTAGATAGTATAAGAAATGTGCAGAATATGACAGTTTAATGGTGGAGGTACACACATATTGATAGATGTCTTGTTGAGGAACCTGTGACCCAAGTTTTTCATTCATTGCATAACTACACCGTAGTTGTGTATATGATATGTCAATAAACCTTAGAAAATCTTGAAATCTTGAAAGGGATTAAATAATAAATAATATACTTTATAGAGATCTGCAGATACATGTTTAGTCTTTTCAAGCACCAACTATCAAATATCTCTCCTGATTGTTGGCACTTGACAATCACCTTCCCTGAATTTTACTCAGGTGTAACTAAAGTCTGATTTAAGGGTTGTTTATATTTCACATCAATAATCAGAATCTGCAAAGTAACTAAAATAAATGTGGTGGAGTAAAAATACCATTAACCTCTGAGATGTAGTGGAGTAGAATTACAGAGTAACAATGAGCTGTCATGTGGGTATATATTAATGCTGCCCATTATGGATACAAGCCCCCCCTTGGGGGGGCGCCAAAGATCGCAGGGGGGGCGCCAGGCCTCAGATGATTTGCGGCCAAATATCATATTTAGACTTTTTTAATTTGTTTCATATAATTGTAAGGCAATACATGATTGTCACTAAAAGCCTTGTCTCTACATTACAATAAAATATAAAAAATAATTGATTAATTAATTTTAATAAAAATTAAAATTAGTAGCTATTACATTACATTACATTACATTGCATTTAGCTGACGCTTTTATCCAAAGTGACTTACAATAAGTACATTCGACCAGGAAGACACAACCTTGAAGAAAACAGAATCATATAAGTACATCAGGTTTCATAGAGCCAAACATTTCAAGTGCTACTCAACTGGCTTTAGGTAAGCCAGTCCTTTATTAGTATAAAAGTGCTTCGTTAATAGTTCTAACGCTCGAAGTGGAGTCGAAAGAGATGAGTTTTCAGTTTGCGCCGGAAGATGTGCAAGCTATCTGCCGTCCTGATGTCAATGGGGAGCTCATTCCACCATCTTGGAGCCAGGACAGCAAACCCACGTGTTTTCGCCGATGGGAACTTGGGTCCCCCTCGCAGCGAGGGCGCAACGAGTCGTTTGGCTGATGCAGAGCGTAGTGCACGCGCTGGGGTGTACGGTTTAACCATGTCCTGGATGTAGGAAGGGCCAGATCCATTCGCAGCATGGTAAGCAAGTACCAGTGTCTTGAAGTGGATTCTAGCAGTTACCGGAAGCCAGTGAAGGGAGCGGAGGAGCGGAGTGGTGTGGGAACATTTAGGAAGGTTGAAGACCAGACGAGCCGCTGCATTCTGGATGAGCTGCAGAGGTCGGATGGCACATGCAGGTAGACCAGCCAGGAGGGAGTTGCAGTAGTCTAGGCGTGAGATGACGAGAGCCTGGACCAGAACCTGAGTCGCTTTCTGAGTCAGCTGGGGACGTATCTTCCTGATGTTGTAAAGCGTGTATCTGCAGCAGCGGGTTGTAGCAGCGATGTTTGCAGTGAAGGACAGGTTGTTATCTAGGGTCACACCCAGATTCCTTGCAGTCTGAGTCGGGGAAACAACTGAGGTGCCGATGTTGATTGTTAGGTCAAGAGTGGGACAATCTTTTCCCGTGAGGAAGAGCAGCTCAGTCTTGTCAAGGTTGAGCTTGAGGTGGTGAGCAGACATCCACTGAGAGATGTCAGCTAGACAAGCAGAGATGCGTGCGACGACCTGGGTCTCTGAGCGGGGAAAGGACAGAATTAATTGGGTGTCGTCAGCGTAGCAGTGGTAAGAAAAACCATGCGGGCTAATGACTGATCCGAGCGAGTTTGTGTACAGGGAGAAGAGGAGGGGACCAAGAACAGAGCCCTGAGGGACCCCCGTAGTTAATTGACAAGGGTCGGACTCAGACCCTCTCCAAGTCACCCTGTAGGTACGGTCTTTCAGGTATGAGGTGAGGAGGGAAAGTGCAGAGCCTGAAACTCCAAGTTTTTGGAGAGTGCGAAGGAGGATCTGATGATTATTAAATCATTAAAGGCATAAAAGACAGAAATGTATAATTCTTTGTTTAATAGAAATGTTTCTTCTGCCCGTAAAGTGTCCAAACCAGGCTTTTCTGGATAAGCGCATTTTTAAAACATAGTCATTGTCCATGCCGGTTTCAGTTGGATTATTTGTCACAGTTGCTCCAATCAGATCGGTCTCCTCCATTTTGTAGATTATTTACGACTTTTGAATCCACATAAACACATCGGCAAAATCCGGCTTACTTTGAGCATGTGTTTTAAACAGTTTAATCCCTTTGTGAATTGTTTCCACTTGCGCCGTCCTTTAATTTCTTCATACAGCGGGAATCCAAATAAATTAATCCTGAGTCCAATAACCATCAAAGTCACTCCAATAGTGATCCTTAATTACGCTTTCATCCTCCTTTAACAAAATACTTCACATTCATCCAGTTTGTGACAGTAGTTGTAGCATTTTTGAGACTTTTAAACTTTAATTACCGCTGTTGCGGTCCAGGTAGGAGTGGTTGAGGAAAATGTCCTAACATTGTAAAGGTCCTCAGATCATTGTCATTGGATGTGGGACACTTTGACAACAAATGTTTTAGCTCTATGAAACCTTATATGATTCTGTTTTCTTCAAGTTTGTATCTTGTTGGTCGAACGCACTTATTGTAAGTCGCTTTGGATAAAAGCGTCAGCTAAATGCAATGTAATGTAATGTAAGATGATCGATGGCTACTGCCATATTTGCAAAATGTGCCTCTGAACCTTGACAAGTGCATGTTTCAGGCTTATCAATGAACAACAGGAGGGGTCACAGACATAAGACCAGCTGTTAAATAAAGCTCTTCTGACCTTAGCTGTCATGTGGGTATATATTAATGCTTCCCATTATGGGCACAAGCCATTTTCACCCATTTATTAATTATATGTTTTAAATTTGAGTGTTTCCTATCCCCTAAACCTCCAGGGATGTACACAGTTTAATACTGGCAACTTCTTATTATGGGAAATACGAAAACGTCTTTTAAAACTACAACTCCCAGTAGAGACGTGCCATAGAACATGTTGCGAAACACACAATAGCCAGCATGTGTAGTTCTGGGGACGGGGTGGGGGAGGGGGGGACGCGGTGGACCCGTTCAAATCCAGTTTTGGACAGTCTGCCGTGGTTCCATCCCATTTCAAAGTGCTGTTCGACGCCTGGCGTAACCCTCGGCGCACACTCAAACATCCAATCACAGAGCTTGAGGACATCGCGGGGTTTGTCAAGCGAAGCGGAGAGAATACTTACTTCCGGGTGTAAAATTCTCTAAAGCAAATGAGCTGCTCCGACCCTCGGTGCTGACGTACTTCAACTTGTGTTTATTAATCAAACAAATAAATAAACACAAGGATGATGATGTGTTATTGTTGAGTAAATAACAGTGTGTGGTTTAGAAAATAATACAAAATTAGAAGGAAAAACCGATGAAACAATACAGATTTCAGTATTCTGAGCCGCTACTCTCCCCATAACTGACGGTAACAAAAGTCCTACATTATTCAATTAAAATAAAGAAGTAAAAACAATAAGTGTGGCTTGATATTGAATAAGAAAAAGGTTGATAAACGCTGTGAGAATGGATCTGCGGAGAGCATTTCGCCGCGATCCCAACTCGTCTATTACCAACGTTCAGGGAGCTCTATGCAAGTCAATGGGACGCCCTGCCCATTGAAAACTGACTCTCAAGGGGTACCCTGTGCGTAATAGGGTGACGGGGAGGGGCCTTGACCGACCGTCAACATGTGACGGGTTGGGAGTGAGAACGTGTTGACCATCCGCACCGGGCTGCTGGGTCTCCAGGAAACCGGGTGGCAAGTGGTGCAGCAACGTCTCCACAAACCAGATCCAGGGATCTTCCGCCCCAGCAGATCCAGCGTCTTCTCCATGAGCTGGGACGGCTTTATTTTTGAATGATCACATGATCTTAACCTCAAGGTGTTTGAAATTCTTTTAACCCTATAATACAATCATTAAATCATTCAGCTTCCGTTCTGAATCTGAGGAGTAAGAAATGTCCCCCCATCTTTCAGATTTAAAACACATTTTTGAGAAATACTAAAAGTGTTTCCCTCCTCAGCCTTCAAGATTGACATCCTTGTGTTATTGTTTTCTTCCTCTCTGGTGGTTTGTGTGAGTTTTATGTTGCTGGTAGTTTTCAGAAATGTTTTCCGGGGTTAGAATAAAGACTTTGGAGGAGGGCTTTGGTTTTATTTTTATTTTTAGGGAGATTTTTGTCCATGTGAAATCTGTCTGGAATTGCACTCAAAAATAAAGTTTGTCACATTTGTTCAAAGGCCTGATTGTTTCTTTCTTGTAATATTCCTCATTTAAACATTAATGTCACTCTAGGAGGTTTTCAAATGCTGTAACTATTTTCTTTATAGGGCGGATCATTCGACAGAGGCACCGAAACTTAAAGGTTAAGGGATTTTAAGATTCTGAAGTATGGTCCTAAAAACGAATTAACTTATATTATTATTTATAGTTTTGCTGAATAGTTTCATGTCAGCTTACCTTAGAACGTAAAAAGCGACGGCAGAAGAAATAAAGTTTAAATTAGAATAAATACAGTTTAAACTGCTTTTGAGCACTTTAATTAAAACTTGATTCAAAACAGCCACTGGAAGAATCAACATTAGAAACTCAAAGAAAGCCAACATTCTTCTTTATACTCATTACATTTATTAAACAGCTATAGGCACTTTACAGATTCAGAGTATTATTTCATACACATTGGGATTAGACACATTGACATATATTGACATATATTGACATATATATAGACATATATATTGACATATAAAGATATCCAGCAGGACAGAAACAAAGCTCTCAGCATGAACACTGCACTTGATGGTGTTTCAGGAGGAAAGGTGCTTCAGTGCAACTCTCATATTAGCTTCACATGTTCTCAATCAGCCTCAAAGGATTCCCTAAATAAAGACAAGAAGGCAATACTTTGTTCCTTTTGTTTAATAATCAATAATAGTTGCACTGTATGCACATAACACTTTCACTCGCACTGGTACCTGCAAATCTAAAAGTATATATATGTTATATATCCATGTTATCTTATCTTATTCATCCTGTCAAGTTTGTTCACACATCCCATAAGTAAGTCTATAAAAATGCAATAATGTGATCCACACAATCACTTTGTTTGAGCAGAACCCCAGCGAGAAAAAGAAAATAATGAATCATCTCCTTATTGATTGTAAAAGTTTATAAATATTATAAAGTTTCTGAGCCAAAAATATGTTCTAAAATCAGCAGAGTTTCATTCTTGCAGGAACACCAAACACAATACTTCTTCGTACTTCAGTACCTCGGTAGTTATTTTACCCAAAAGTTAATTGACTTAACATCATTGCACTATCAAAATCTAAAATGTTGAAACTCAACGTATGCAGGGTTTGCAGAAGTGTAGAATGCCAACATTTGACATGCCGACTGAGCTGGACTTAAACTACTTCTGTCAACTTGAGGTTGCAGAACTCAGCAGTGCCACCAAAATATACTAAATCAAACCGAAGTCCAGCGTGGAGCGGCTGAGTGAAAGTGGTCAGGACTCTGTGGAGGAGAGTCATGGTTTCAGAGACGCTGTAGAAGGACAGAATACCTCCATCGTGATCCAGATACACTCCAACTCTGGAGGACCGAGGACCTGAGACGGGAGTTTTGATGTTGTTGAACCAAAAGCTATAATTGTTAATGTCAGAATATAACGTCCAAGATTTATCATTGTATCCAAACAAACATTTATCTGAACTTCCTCCTCTGATGATGTTCTTGTATGCCACTGCTGCACAAACTCCCCACCCTCTCAACTCCACTTCCCAGTAACAACGTCCAGTCAGACTTTCTTTACTCAGGACCTGAGGCCATTTCATGAATCTGTCTGGGTGACTTGAATATATCTGATGTTGACTCGTGAATGTTGCTTTCCTGCCCTCCTCAGTTAATAGCAGCTGTGTGTTTGCAGTGTTTGGATCCAGAGTGATGTCACGTGAATATTTTAAGAATTCAGCTCTGGTCTTTGGCTCTGGTGGAGGCAGTAAAACGTCCACTTCACTCACCATCAGTGAGATGTTTGTCCACATCTTCTTCAGGACGTCCTGTAGTTTATCTCTGACTTCTGACACAGCCGCCGTCACGTCCTGAAAGTAGCGCAGAGGACGGACTTTGATGCTGGATGAGTGTTTGGAAACACTGAGAGGTAACAGAGAGGGGTAGTTGAGCAGAAAGTGGGTGTGATCCTCTGCGTGAGAGAGCTTCTGCAGCTCAGCGTCTCTCCTCTTCAGCTCCCTGATCTCCTGCTCCAGCTTCTCCTGAAGATCTCTGACTCGACTCACTTCAGTTTCCTGCTTGGATCTGACCTGCTGCTTCACATCAGAGCTTCTCTTCTCCATGAGACGGATCAGCTCAGTGAACATCTTCTCACTGTCCTCCACTGCTTTATCAGCAGAGCCATTGATGGCCTCCACCTCCTGCTGAAGCAGCTTCACCTCCTTCTCTCTGTCCTGGATTCCCTGCTGGATGTTTTGTCGACTCCCTTCCAGCTCTCTCTGCCTCTCAGTCCTTTCTGCTGCAGCCAAAACTGTCTTGTGACCTTTATGGTCATCCATAGGGCAGAGATAACAGATACACTGCTGATCAGTGCGGCAGAACAGCTTCTTCACCTCCTCATGGCGAGAGCACATGCTCTCCTGGAGCTTCTTGGAGGGCTCCACCAGCTTGTGTTTCTTAAAGGCAGGTGATTCATAATGAGGCTGGAGGTGTTTCTCACAGTATGAGGCCACACACTGCAGACAGGACTCCAAGGCTTTCAGTTTTCTGCCAGTACAGCAATCACAGGCCACATCTTCATCTCCAGCATAGCAGTGATCAGCAGGAGCAGCTTGGAGTCCAGATTTCTTCAGCTCCTCCACTAACTCTTCTAGCATGGTATTTTTCACCAGGACAGGCCTTGGTGCAAAGGTCTGTCTACACACTGGGCAGCTGTAGATTCGATTCTCATCCTCTCCATTCCAGTGACTTTTAATACAGTTCATGCAATAGTTGTGTCCACAGGGAATAGTCACCGGTTCCTTCAGTAGATCCAGACAGATCGAACAGCTGACTATCTTTTGGTCAAGCCGATTTTCTTGCTGCGCCATTTCACCTCTCTGTGTAAGCAAATGTCCGTTTCACTTTCACTGAATAGAAACAAGCTCTGCTCCGCCTGCTCTTGTTTATGTTACTTGTCCCAAAAGCTTGGGTACCACAGCAACAATAAATAAATCTGTAGAAAACAGAAAAGTGCAGCAGCGTGAAATCAACACAGGATCCGGTTGATCGTCTGGATTGCTTCTCATTCAAAATGCACAGTACACATACAGTTACATACAAATAGCTTTACTTAAAGGTCCCATGTCATGCTTTTCTGGTTATTACCCGTCCCCTTGTGTTATTAAGGTTTTTATGCATGTAAACGGTCTGAAGAGTCACAAACCCTCAAAGTACACCCTGTAGCGAGTAAAACTCTAACACAGAAAAGACCTGTCTATGCTGCCCCAGAACGCCTCGTTGGAGAGTTCTCTTTTTCCATTGTTTACTTCTTGGGTACAGTGACGTATTTGGGTATAGTGACGTAACGTAACGTCCGCGGAGCCGTTACAGACAGTGTGAGCTGGCTCACTGGTGGGAGGTCAGCGAGACAGCGAGACACTGCGGAACTCAGCCTGAGCACACACACAAACCTTCAGGCTGGGTTTCGCTGTGTCTCGCTGTCTCGCAGACGGCCACTGGGCTCACAGGGAGGGGGGGGGGGGGGGGGGGGGGGTGGGCAGGAGCTCCAACAAGCCGTTTAGGACAGAGAGTGAATACACATACTATACAGAGATGCTGTGAGAAACCAATGTGAGTTTGGAAAATTGCACAGTATAAATCTATTTTAGTAGACCTCAACAATGGAATTATGATCAGTAGAAATGGCCATGACATGGGACGTTTAAATAAACATACCAAATTTTTCTATGTCACAGTCAATTACTGTACCTCAAGTGCACCATCATTCCCAACTTAAACATGTATCTCACTCACTAGTGTGTGACACAGTTTTATACTTCCCAACACATTCTGTATAATATCACATGTGCAATATGGAAGCAAACAAGAGACAGAAGTATTTGAATTTTATCAGACACCAAATTTATAGCATTGAAAATAATTACTTTGAAAATCATGTATCTGAATGTTTTTGTGAAATAAAAATGTAACAATTCAAGTTAAAAAAATTCGAATAGTCAAATTCCGATCCCAAAAATTCAAGTGAAAACTATTTGAATGCACAATTTTGGTGTATAAAATTTGACGTCAAAAATGTCGGTGTTTAAAATTCAATGTGCAAAATTGAGATGCAACATCATCCGGGCTACTCAGACAGGATAAGCAATCGAGCCCGAATTCAATCAAACCGACTTCTGGCCTATCAGAGCCAAGCGGCGAACTCCGGGACAGTGCGGTGAAGCCCAATGCTGCAAACTGTAGGCGATGGATGCAGATGGGAGCAATTCCCGTAGACCCTATGTTAAAATGTTCAACTTAACATCAGAAAATGAACATGTTTCTAGCCTGGATCCACAAAAACATATTCTGTATATAGTTAAATTCCCCCTTCACATACATGCCAACCTTTCCAAATCCAAAAGAGGTTTGCGCGCGGCAAATGTGCACGCCCAAATTAGGTAATCAGAAGAAATGGAACCCCAGTAATTACATGTATAAACCATGTATTTAACATATATTGCATCATTTTATGCATTTTTCAGAAAAAGTGGTAGTTTGGTAAGCAGTGACATCAACGACATGTCTGGTCTGTAAAATGCCCGAAAAGTAAAAGAATGGGAGATAAATATCCCAAAGTCTCCACATTTTATTATATTTGTAATGTGTTTCTGGTCCTCTTTCAGAGTTGAGACAGTGTAGATCAGGGGTGCCCAACCAGTCGATCGCGATCGATCGGTCGATCGCGGGGAGATTCCCAGTCGATCGCGAGATGTGTCTAAAAATAGAACAACAACATTCTGTTTTATCGTTAATGTCCTGTAACATAAAAAGCTTTGTGATTGGCCGGCGTGACCCCATGTGTCGGGGCGTGGCTGGTGGGCAGTGGGCACTAGTTCGCTGACGTTGTCCGTGTCAACAGGAGTGACAGTCCGCACACACACAAGACCGCAATTATGGCAGAAGCAAAAAAGCCCAAAATATATAATTTTCACTCCGAGTGGGAGGATGATTATTATTGTATCTATTCCAATTCAAACTCCATCTGTCTCATCTGCAATGCGAGCGTGGCTTTATCGAAGAAGGGTCATTTAGGAGCGGCATTTCAAAACAGTGCACAAACGCTACGAGACGGAATTCCCTCCTAATTCTGCCCTACGCTCCAAAAGGGGAGGGGCCTGAGAGGACAGCTAAATGCACAGCAGTCCATTTCCACCAGGGCCCAACAACAAGAGCAAGGCTGCTACCATAGCATCTTATCGTGTCAGTCACGTTCTTGCGAAACACATGAAGTCTTTCAAAGACGGCAAAGTTGTGAAAGAAGCATTCCTGGAGGCTGCCGACGCGCTTTTGGGGGACAGTAAAAATAACAGCAGCATTTCAACAGGTTTTTGATATAATAAAAACTCAAGTTAGATACCGTTATTAATCAGCTGTAAGTTTTAGTTTGTTTGAACTTATTCATTATAATTATTGTACAAAATGGTATAAAAATGCAAACATTAAGATCTGTTCTGTTTAAATTGATTATAGTCTATTATCAATTCAGGTTAATAAACTAGAGTTGCTTGCATCCTATTTTAAAAAGGCATTTCTTTTTATAATCTACTAAAATGCTACAAAAAAGGGTTTGATTCTATTAATTTTGTCTTTTTTATTGCACTTTGGCAGCAGATTCCTGTGCAGCTTCAGATCCGAGTTGTCTTATTAGTAAGTATAATTTATACTTTTGTAGCAACACTATTTTTATATAATGGCAAAGAAAGGGTTCAGAGTCTTTTCTTTTTTTCCTGTGTCATATGTGGCAGCACCGTTCAATGTTTCTTGAAAACATTACCCACTGTAGTGACGTGTGAATAAAGTCCAACTCTGTATCAACAACACTGTTGTGTAACTTCAGTTAAATACTTGTATGTGTGTAGATTAGAAAGAGGTAAGATAAAGGATCTGCAGTATTTTATGAAGTATTAATCGTACAAAGGTCAGTTTTATACAAGTAGAAGTGTGTATTTACCTGGTAGTAGGCTGTCAGTAATGGCTACGCCTCTATTTGGACTGGTAGATCTCGGCAGACTGGCAACTTTAAAAGTAGCTCTCGGTTCAAAAAAGGTTGGGCACCCCTGGTGTAGATGAAGGATGTGTCAGGATGTAGAACTCTTGTGTGAACATTGGATAAAGCCAGGTTCATATTCTTGTTTCATGTTGTTGACATATTAGAGTCAAAGGTTTGCACAGAGCGAAATATCTTTGTGTTGCGCCATGAATCAGAAAATACTGCATTAAAAAAGTCATTTCCTGCATTTTTCTACTGATAAAGTGTGATATAAATAATGCACAGGCTTTCAGATTGCTGTAGTTCACTAAACAGAGACATTAACGACATGTTTGGTGTTGAAATTGTCAGAAAAAGTGAAAGAATGGGAGATAAATATCCCCAAATCTCAAAATTGTATTATATTTTGCCATTTTGCCACACTTATTGTTTTTACTTCGGCTGTGAGTGTTTGTGTGTGCTCAGGATGAGTTTCGCTTGTTCTAGCTGTATCGCCAAGCCTGTCTGCTCCTCCAGCAGTGTGTGTGTCTGTGTGTGTGCGAGCAGTGCTAACTGGGCTAACTAAGTTGCTAGCGTTTCCATATATCAACTCCAATGTTAGCAGATGGCCTTACATGTATCTCATAGCTGGAGAATGTCTGCAATCACACACGAAATACTCATAGACAGTATACTCCGGGTGATTTACAGTACGGTCAGTACATTATAGTTGGCGTTCCTGGTGTGTATGCTACATATAGTGCTGCGTACCGGTACGCCGAACCGGTACTGGACTTGTAAAAAGTTTCGGTTTAAGTCCGGTTAAAACCGGAACGTCGGAAACCGGTACTTGGACTCGCAAAAAAACTAGCACTTACGTATATTCTGGTGTCTGTGGTTATTTAAACATTCCCTGATAAACGTTATTCAGCGTCAATAAATGAGTGCTAATCCCAGTGTGCTCAGTGTACAACATCACATGTCATTTCACCTTCGATTCACGGTTTGAAAACGTAGCATTTCGCCACATGCTAATGCTAACCGGAAGTGAATAATTTTCAGAATAAAAGTATTAAGTTAATAGTGTCACCTTCCGGTTTTTTCAGAATAAAACAGATTTAAATTAAATAGTGTATTTAATTCAAAATGTCGCCATATCAACATTGATTTTAATTTCTAACATGTAGTATGTAGACCTACTGTACAGTGTGAGAAAAAGTTTTTAGAGAGTACTTGTCCATGGACAAGTGAGTTTGGCAATTTACTTGTCCGAATACATTTTTCACTTGTCCAGAATGGACATAAATTGGGGCCACTGGAATCTTCTTCTTCATCATCGTATTTTACATTTTCCCACGTTTTTTACGACACCGCTAACGTAAGTGAGCGGTAAGATTTTACTGCATCACACATAGGGTTGGGTATCATTTGGATTTGAACGATTCCGGTTCTGCTTTTCGATTCCAGTTATTTTTGGTTCTCGATTCCGGTTCTTAAGAGGGTAAAAATAAGTCCCATGACAAACTGGGAGAAAAATATATTTATGAAAACATTAAGTCAAATCTGTATTCCTATTTACAAATCACTTCATACTGTTTAATTTCTTACGGTTATTGAATACAATTATATAAAAATAATCTCTGCATTGATTAGTTAGTTCTAAATGGTGCAGTTTGAGAATGCACAATTGGCCCAGTCTCCTCTGATGTTACACTGCAACCTGCCTGTGAGACAGAGTCCAACCACACAGTCTGTGTGTCCAACACATGTCCTGCAACACACATGCTGCAACCTGCCTGTGAGACAGAGTCCAACCACACATGTCCAACACATAGGCCTAATAATAATAATAATACATTATATTTATAGACTATAGGCCTAGCGCTTTTCTAAAACTCAAAGACGCTTACACATGTCCTGCAATACACATGCTGCAGCTGCTCACTGTTTGTAAAAGTAAATAAATAGTATTTTCATTTCAATAATGTACTTTCTATACCCTGCTTCATAAACAATACTGACATCCCTGTGCTCCTCCGAGTCTGGGGGTCCGGGGATGTGAGGACAGCGCGAGGACACAGACAGGGAGGCTGCTTCACTTCATAAAGGAAATGGCGGTCATTCGGTCAATATTAACAACACAGGAGCTAAAACGCTTAATAACCTTCATTATGTGTTAGAGAAAGAACATAAGAAAGTTTGACAAAGATGAGGCTGTTAAACGGGCAGCGGATCCTCTGTGTGTAGAAAGAGAGAGAGAGAGACGCTGAGCTGCACCGTGCAGCGATCAGCTGATACCGAGCATAGAGAGAGCTGCAGTCCGCGGGGCTCGGCCTCGCCTCCTGTCCTCACAACTCAAATAACAATTGTCCGGTCCCGGGATTGATGCAATTGTTATTTGTTCCTACTCGGAACCGAGTTTTGCTTCCCAACCCTGCCACTTATTATACATCCATGGTCCCGCCCCGCCCCGCCCCGCCTAACTGTACAGAAAGCGGCGAGATGCATTTCCTTAGGAATCGACAAGCAGAACCGAAACTAACATTTCTAAACGAACAATGGCGGACACGGACAATTTGCGGATGAGTTCTGCCTTTTGTAAACTGAATTTATCAATAATTTGTCAATAAATCAGGGCGAAAAACGTCACTTGTCCGCCGGACAAGTCAATTGAAAGATCTACTTGTCCGATATTGTAAATAACACGTCCAGGACGGTGGGACGTGTACTTTTTCGCACACTGCGTGTATAATGTACACATGTAGAGTTGTAGAAAAGAAATGGTGTACAGATAGTACAGTACACTCTGACTGTAGTCAGTCACTACAGTGTAGCTATACTGTATAGTAGGTGTGTAACAGTGTAATGTGTATAGTCTACTCTACACTCTACCTTTCAGCAACGTTTTAGGGATTTAGGCTCAGTCAGCTCAGGGACTGTTTGGTTTCTTTAGTTTGGTAAATGAAATAAATGTTTGAACTTTGTAGTAGTTCACTGTAGTTGCTGTCATAAGTCATTTGTAGACTAAGTGGCAAAAAGTTTTTTTTTTTACATTTGTACTTTGTAGAGAAATGTAGACACATGAGTGATGTGATGAGTTGATTATGAGTAAATTTTCAATTGATAATTAGCTCACAATAAGTTCACTTTAGTTACTCACACAACTTGACACAAGCCATGGGTTCAGGTCCGGACTTATAAGTCCGGACCTGAACCTGAACCTCTGGACTTGAGTCAGGACTTGAACCTGAATGTGAGTCCAGGTATGCAGCACTAGCTACATCGCTAAACAAGAAGGCTACCTAGAGCTAGACATGCTAGGGAAAACATTGTTTTCATGCCAGCTACAATGAATGACCGAACGTAGCAGACTACCCGTATAAGATTGCAATTGTAAACATGTTCTTGCTAGCCTAGACTAGCTGTTGTTCATAGTAGATTGGCATATTACACTGAACAACTAGCAAACGTAGGTTAGCATATTAGCTGGCAAGCTAACTGTGTTGATTAGATAGATACACACTCCTACCACAGCTACTACTAACGAATCTAAAACAACTAAGTTTCTCTAATATTTTGTGATTTGCATTTGATTTCGTCCAGCCAGATCAGGAAACTCCTGGCGTATCTGGCGGACAACACACACACGGGATGACCACTCTGATGCCTCGCCCTAAAAAGCCCCGGCAGCAGCTTACAAAGCTGCGATAGGCAAGATGCCGAAAACGCCTATAAGGGGAGGAATGGATGATATACAGTGTATGTGTATATTTGCACATGTTCATTTTGTACATTTCTAAAAATAAAGTTTGATGGAAATACTTAGTAGCCTTTCTTCCCTGAATTATTTGCTCCTATAACATATCATGCATATAGCAAACCATGATTTGATTTTTCATCAAACAGTAGTAGTTTATTACAGGTACAAAATAACTTACTCTTCTATAACAACAGTTGCAGGTACAGTTCGGTTAGTTAGCGTATAAAATATACGGCTGTACCGACGCCTGATGTTCCGCTCAGAGCGAGCCGAAAAAAGCACTGTTAGACATGGGCGGAGCCTCTCTGGTGGTTGACTAATCAGAACAGAGTGGCCGAGCTGACCAATCGGAGCACACTGGGCTCACAGGGAGGGGGGGTGGGGGGGGCAAGAGCTCCAACAAGCGAGATGGGTCTGGATGCAGACCGCAGGCAGTTCCTATAAGGGGAGGATCCTATAGATATCCAATAGAATAATGACACTCAGCAGAAATACATACTGTAGGTGGCAGTAATGCAACTTAAGGGATTACAGCTGCTTTTATAAATCCTCGCAGAAGAAGTCATTCGTTCTTTCAAGATGGCCGAACAACACGTTGAAACAGCGGTAATAGTATTTTCCAGAGATGCATGTTTCTATTTATTGTAATGTCATTTTTCTTAACACACAATTGTCTCGTTATCAAAGTACAACATCGACTGTCCAACCTCGTTAAGCGTTAATAAAGTAAATAATAGTTGTATGTGGTAAAAATGTTTGTGGTATTAAATGCTAACTTAGCATGATGCTATAAACACGTTGGCCTATAGTCCCGTTTGCAACCGGGCCTACTCTACTGTTGTAATAACCAGGGCTGCACATAACTGGTGCGCAGGTGCGCATGCGCACCTCCGCCAAAAACAGAGCACCGGGTCATTTGAAACAAAGCGCATTTGCGTACCAACATTGAGAAGGAGAGAGAGAAGAGAAAAGAGAAAATAGAGGAGAGAGGAGAGATGAGAGAGAGAGAGAAGAGAGAGAGAGAGAAAGATATTTGCGAGTTGCATATGAACCATGATATGAACTCAGGGCCGGCCCGTAGCACTGGCTAGATGTTCGCCTAGGGTGCCAGATCTGGGGAGGTGCTGCGCTGGCAGTTCTGGGAGGGAAAAAAACATTTTGACCGTTGGGGCTCATCCTAATTTTCGGCCTTGATGTAACAATATTCACAATTAAGTAAATGTAACACCCTTTTCACCCCGGTTCCACCTTTAATTTGCCCTGTACGATGGGCGCTGTAAGTGATGAAAATGGGGGATGTTGGCTTATCTGGCGCCCGCCGCTCACAGACAAAATGCGAGTGAGCGAGGGAGAGAGGGAGGGTGGTACCAGCGCTGTTGTTATTATAATCTGGTGCCGTGCTAGCTGCTCTAACGGAGATAAGAAGAAGATGTTTCTACAATAATGTGGAGGGAGAGTCCTCTCCAGTCAGACTGAGAGGCTGATAAGTTAACTACAGCTCAGTGAGGTAAAGGACTCTTAGTCTAAATTCAAATGGTTTGGTCACAATTTATGTAAACACATATTTCCAAGGCACTCCTTTGTAATTATTGGGATAAACAGGTTTTAAATCATTCCAATGTATAATATAGGACAGTAACCAAAAATATCCTTTAAAACGAGATTTAAAAAAAATGCATAAATAAATAAATGTTAAGGTAAAATAAGATATGAATGAACAACAAAAATAAAATAAGTTACATTAATTTGTTATTGGCTATGGTAGGCTATTGGTTATGTTCACATACTTATTTGATTACATCCACTTGTCTAAGATGACAACAGAGACTTTCGACCCAAACCCAGAGTTGACTTGTGGATGCAAGCAGCTAATCGCAGACTCAACCAGAGAGAAAGTAGTAGGCCTACATCATCAGCTACCATGTCTGACAGAGAGGAAGACAGTGAGGAGAACAGTCAGGAGGGTAGTGATGACAGCTTGTAGGATTACTGGTCGTGCTAATGTTGTCTTGTGTTGTGTTCACCTCTGCATGTGTGTTCTGTGTTCACCTCTGCATGTGTGTTCAGTGCCGTGTGTCTGGCAAATAAAGTCAAGACCCCCTCAAAAGTTACGGTTTATTTCATTTTAAGGATGAGCACCAAGCAACATCTCCAGGTGCTCCTTTGAGAACCAGGGCAAAAAAGTTATGTGCACCCCTGGTAATAACGTTAAGCTTAGATAGGTCAATAGATTATCAGGCTCGGTAACAATACTGATTTGTGTTACCAAAGCTGATCATCTAATTGACCTAAGGTTAGCGTATATGCTGTGATGCTAACCAGCACTTAGCATGATGCTAGTGTACTGTTGTGTACTGTTGTATTATCTTGGAAACACCCAAAAAAATGTTTATGTTTAATGAAGACTTTCCTCTTTGTATGTATTGTATATATGTTCCTTTGTACAATGTATTGGTATGTACTATACATTTCATGTTTAGTATTTGATGTGTATTGTAACGTTTCAAAAATAATAAATACGTTAATTAATTAATTAATCTTACCACCAGACACAACATGAACAAATGAATGATACACATCAGGACAGTAACTTCAACTTCAGTATTTTAGGTGTACAGAAACCTCTACTCATGTTGTTAAATGATATACAGCAATATCTTCCATAAAACGTAGTTGATTGATTTGAATAATAATTACTACCACTGCACAAACAGTAAAAAATGATATGCCTACAATTTATGAGTTTAATGTATCCTATGTTATGATAAACTAAATCAAATTGACTCTGTATTCATTATGATCTGTCAATAGGTCAATTAATGTGTCTTCTCTGTGGGTTGTATACTCTTCATTCTTTATGCAAATTAATTATAATTATTATTTTTCAAAGTTCGTTTATGATTAATTCAAAGCATTAAAATAAATGAGAAACAGAGAGCGTCATATACCTTTAAGAAATACGTGGGGGGCGGGGCTCATAACCCTTTAGGAAACGCCCCCTATAGGATCCACCCCCTTTAGGATCCGCCTCCTTGCTGTGGTCTGCAAACAGACTCTATTGCAACGAGCCGTTAATGGCGAGTAAATACACATACTTTACAGAGATGCTGTATGCAAAACCAATGTGAGTTTGGAAAATTGCACAGTATAAATCTATTTTAGTAACTGCAACAATGGAATTAAGATCAGTGGAAATGGCCATGACATGGGACCTTTAATAAACTAAAAAGACAAGGCGATGTGCCTGCAAGACTCGAAACATATCACCCGTGCGCAGCAGCAAATCTGCCTGCGAGCCTTTGCTCAGGTCACATTTACACACGGCGCGGTGCGGCTGAAGATCGCGAAAACGGCATCTATAGTTGCCGACAGTTTAGTATTTTTAAAGTACCGTTACTATGTCAAACATGCTCAAAACTTTCTGACACACTCTCTTAAACATCTCTAACATTATACCTTGTTTACACAAGTTAACATCGATCATTTTCATCATGTACTGACCTGTAGAAAAGTGCAGCAGCGTGAAATAAACAGAGGATCGTCTGGATTGCTTCTGAGGAGGGAGCGGAAGTATGTCCCCTAAAATAACCCGGTTACAGTCGAATAGTCCAAAAATCAGCTCCTAAGTACTAACCATATCTCCTATTCCTTGACATCTGAGTGGAACGTCACGGGGTTAAGGGATAGTGGATAGGAGAATCCAAAAGGATTTAGGAGAAGAGACTGCGGTACTTTAGAGAATCCGACTGCACTTTCACTATCCGACGTATTTATGAAGCGCCAGCGGACGTCATAAATGTGCGTCTTCTGCTGTGGGGAAACTATGGAAACTACAGTTTTCTATACAGCGGACTACAACATGGATGTTCAATAAGAACGAGGGACTACTGTAAACTCATCTAGAGACTCTGCACCGTGCTCTGATGCTGTTGCTTTATGCTTTATGAACGTGGACAACAGAGAAACATATTCTTCAGGACCAAAGTTGGAATTGAAATAAAAAGGAAAGTGAAACTTCTGCTCGTCACCCTCTCCCTCCGGTCCACATTAATACACATGATCCCAATACGTATGATTGTATGAAAATATCTTAAAATAAATACAAATGTATTTATTATAAACGTTAGTCCTTAACATCTATCACTGTGTATATCACCATTCAAACATCTTTTAAAAGTTGAACAAACCCCACACAGCTCAGTAAAGACTGTGAGATGTTGACTTTATTTGATCATTTCAGTAAAAACTAACATTCATATTTCTCTTTTTATTATAATACTGATGAACGTTCAAAACAAAGCACTTTGGCAAGTTACAGTTTTAAAAAGCTTAATAAGCACCGTAACTTTCATGATATAATTTCTCGGTCATAATCGGTCGTTTCCGTGAGCGGCCCAATGTTGTGCGATGGCAAATGCTGCAGCCGCAAGGCATTGTGGGGCAGCACGTTCTCCTCTCCTTTCGTCAAGGGAGGTCCAGTGGTTCCTAAGCTAAAGGAGGTTATAAAGGAATTTTGAAACCTCCTTTCCTATCATAGAGAATTCGAACGGCACTTATCATAGCTGCCATGAGGGACTTCCGGGTCATTTCACTCCGTTAGGAAGTGTCACTACCCGATCTGCCGCCCTGCTCTATCTGCAGTGCATATGTGCGAGATGGTCCGCCATATTTGACAACTACATACGGCAACTCTAATAGGACACTTGACACAGTGGCGTTTGGCAAAGCAGAAAAAGAACACTCAATAAACCCGACAATATTAATCTGAACGAGAGAGATGAGTTATTGTTATTACAACGTGACTTCACTATTATTTAACAACTCTTATTATTGGATTCTTTTATTTGGGGTTAAGTACATTGTCAGAATGAGTGAGAAATGAATTTAACTTCTGTTAGACAGCTATCATACTGAATACATATTTACTGTGAATGTATGCAAAAATGTATGGCATATAGCTGTCTAACAGAAGTTAAATCAATTTCTCACTTATTCTGACAATGTACTTAACCCCAAATAAAAGAACCCAATAAAAAGAGTTGTTAAATAATAGTGAAGTCACGTTGTAATAACAATAACTCAACTCTCTCGAGTTTTCTTTTTGTGCTTTGCCAAACACCACTGTGTCAAGTGTCCTATTAGAGTTGCCGTATGGACTTGTCCAATATGGCGGACCATCTCGCACATGCGCACTGCAGATAGGGCAGGGCGGAAGATCGGGTAGTGACAGGAAGGTTCCTAAGCTAAATGGACTATTCCACTTCAGCCCAGGTTTTACTCAACCGGAAACTCTGGGGCAAAACCGTGAAGCCTACAAGGAAGTGTAGTTCATCGGCGCAAACTGAAAACTCATCTCTTTCGAGTCCACTTCGAGCGATAGAACTATTAACGAAGCACTTTTATACTAATAAAGGGCTGGCTTATCTAAAGCCAGTTGAGTAGCACTTGAAATGTGTTTGCTCTATGAAGCCTGATGTACTTATATGATTCTGTTTTCTTCAAGTTGTATTTGATTGGTCGAACGCACTTATTGTAAGTCGCTTTGGATAAAAGCGTCAGCTAAATGCAATGTAATGTAATGTAATGTAATGTAATGTAATCTAGTGGCCTGTAGTAGGAGGCTGCAGAAGGGAGCTATTTCCATACAATCCAATGTTAAAATGCCTAACTTTACAGCAGAAATAAAAATGTTTCCATTGTAGTTCAAAAGACCATATTCTCTTAATAATGAATTTGCCCCTTCATGACAACTGTGAGGGGAGTGAATTATTTCACAACTAATTTGTTTAAGTTACATTAAGCCTTAAAGTTATCCAGAAATTAGGGCGTGGAGTGACAGGTCTGTTCAGTGACTCTTAGCCAGTTGGGCACGTTACTGCCAAAATGTAATACAGTACATTTTACTGTCTTTTTTAAGTAATTAAATGAAGTGATTTACTTGTATTGATGTATTTGGTGCAATAATTACACTTCACTTCAGAGCCCTCAAGAGCCAGATATAAATGTTTATTAGCGTCAACAGTTGAGTTGTTATTAAAGGTTTTGCTACTCCCTAAAACTCAGTAACAGGAGTTTAATGGATGGGATTTCTAACAGGTTTGAGGTCTTTGGTTTTGAAGCTCTTCTCCACTGAAGCAGTGAGATAAAGCACACATTTAACAAGCAGCCAGGGTCGGCGTCATGGGGGGTCATTCGCGGGCCATGCCCCCCCCAAATGAGTCACTGTGCCCCCCCCCAACGCAGGGTGGGCAAGCCTTGCCACTTTGCCGTTTTTTTTTTTTTTTTTAATCATATAAGTGAAAACGTTTCCACTAAAGGTTTTTTGTGTGAAATACGTCAGAAATAAAGAATACAAATATAAAACACAGCCTGAGGTGTGCTCACTGCTGCTCTCTGATTGGTGTGTTGCTTGACCAATGACCCCCGACCTTTGTTTTGTTATCATTACGTGGCTGTGTGTTTAGATGAAAGCCCAGTGGCGATCTGTTCATCTGTTATACTGATTATACAGTAAAGCCATCGAAAATAATATGATATACAGTACAGTGTTGGGACTAACGCGTTACTTTGTAACGCGTTCCTGTAACGCCGTTATTATTGGCAGTAACTAGTACTCTAACGCATTACTTTTTAAATTCAGTAACTCAGTTACCGTTACTACATGGTGCGTTACTCCGTTACTGCGTTAGTTTTTTTATATAGTCAACAGCCAGGCGAACAGAGATGAGAACTGTACTTAAGTACTGTACTTGAGTAAATGTACTTTGATACTTCCTGTGTCACATGCGGAGATGGGCTGTGGGCGTGTTTGTGTTGTTTACTAACAAGACTATCATGGCGGCGGCGGAGCTCAAGTCTAGTTTCTCCACCTGGAGATATTCTCACTATTTCACTTTTGTTGAGCACAAAGAAAAGAACGTTTTAGTTAAATGTAAGTTGTGTCTTGGCGGGTCAAAGAGCCTATCTACTGCCCAAACCAGTAATTGAAATATCTTAAAACATCTGCAAAAACAACATGCTGGGACGAAGCTAGTAGCTAAGACCACAGAGACTCAGCCGACGCCACTCCACCTCCACCTAAGCAACAGCGGCTGGATTTTAACCAAGGGACTGCTAGCCAGGGAAAAGTCAATAAAGCCATTGCACGGTATGTTGTAGAACACATGCAGGCTATTGCTACAGTGGAGTCACCCGCTTTCAGGGAGCTAGTTAGCATGATAGCATGTCCGGGCGGCACACGGCATATGGGACGGAAAACTTTTTCCAACTACCTGGAGAAAGAATATACAAAAATGGAAAGCCAGCTAATATCGATGCAATCCAGATTGCATATAATGCATGTCAAGTTGATCAACAGATTGTATTATTCTCCAATGCAATAACAGTACTGAAATGAAGGCTATAAGGGCATTAATGGGAGACATTTTTTCAAGTAACGAAAATGTTACTTTTACAGTAACGCATTACTTTTGGGTTTAAGTGACTAGTAAAGTAACTGAGTTACTTTTGACATGAAGTAACTAGTAATGGTAACTAGTTACTGGTTTTCAGTAACTAGCACAACACTGTATACAGTACAGTACAAGTAGCCTACTTCTGGGTCTCTGTGTTTCATTCAAGCTCGGCTCTGTCTGTGTGTGTGTGGCACGAGCGCATTTTGTGAGTGCGCGAGCGGTAACGTGGAATGTTGTTGTTAGCATCTGGTTAGCTAGCTATGCTAACGGATATAAAGGGCTGTTTCTACACCAAGGTGGAGGAGAGTCCTCTCCTGTCAGACTGAGAGGATCGTATAACCTCAGCTCAGTGAGGTAAGGACTCTCTCAGTGTTTAGATAGTTCACTTTAGTGTAAGTTATCTCAGTGGGTCTCAAACGGTTTGGTCACCATTTATGTAAACACGTATTTGCGAGGAATACCTTTATATGATCATTATAGTTATTAAAAAAAAAGAGAATAAATGAAAAACGGGTATGAAATACTATAGGACAGTAACACAAGAATACATTTTAAAAGGGGAATGATTAGTAAAATATCCATAAAGAAAAAGTAAATCTGTGTACAGTTCTGTTTCATATGGATGCTGAGAGATGTAGGCTATCCATAGATCTCTTCACTTTGCTCTCAAAGTGCACCGGATTGATGCATTTAACTTCAATATTTTTAAAATAATCTTCCCGGGGGAGCATGCCCCCAGACCCTCCTAGAGGAGGTTAGGTCCACACCCACCTAAAATATGTTCACATGGATAGGATACTAAATACATTTGCACACTTTTCATATGGTGGCCTATGTCCATATGTTTCTGTTTTGGTGGTCGTGCCACAACCGTGCATGTCTGCACAAGTCATAGGTGCAGTATACAATAGCACTACACCCTGCAATGTGTGTGAAAGACAATAGACTTTACAGCATGTTTTTTTAAATTGAAGTTGCGTTGGTGTTTGTGTGTTGGTTGTTGACGGCAGTGTGTGCCCCCCCTTGGTAAATGATTGACCCCATTCGATTTGTTCTAGAGCCGACCCTGCAAGAAGCACAATTCATACTCGGATAAATCAACATGATAATTGCTGGGATTGAACCAACCACCTTCTGACTCAAAGATAACAGTTCTTCCTCTCAGCCACAGACTATAATGGGAGCATCCCAATCCAGATTATAAAGCTTGAATGTAAAAGCTCTTCATTTAAGAGAATGTTATATAAGGTAATAGTAAGATGTTAATGCAATATGTGTGTGTGACTTAAGGGGTAAATGGTGTCTTCCAACCTGAGGATCAGTGGGTTCAACTCCCAGCATGCTCTATTGTTTTGTTATTTTACCTCACTGAGCTGCCGGGGAGGAACTCTTCAAGTTCTTTCAAAAATAATAGCTCTCGCAAACTATTGTAAAAACATTTTTAATTGTGGTTTAAAAAACGTAAAAAGGTAGAAAGATATTTTGGCTTAATTCCAGTTTTGTCTAACGGACATATTCAGGTCATCAAGTACCATTCTAACCCTAATATAAGAATGAGCCAAGCTGGTAAAACTGTGATGAATGTATCTGGGTGTATTTGGCGCACGGAGTAAATGGATACATACCAATGTCGGGGTCAAGGGTTCAAATCCCCAATATGTGAGATGCTGAAATGGCAAACTCCATTGCACATCTTATGGAAATGAAGAGGCTGTGGTAATTGAAGTGAAAGAAATCAAAAAGAAAAACTGAAGTTTGGTAAAGTTATATAGAAACAAAGGCTTGAGTCCTGTTTTCTCTAAATTACATGTTCAGGAAACCCGGCTCCCAACGTCCTGGTAGCCTTGGGTTTTTCTGGAACAGATGTGAACGATTGATGGTTACTTCTGGCGATATATATAATATCTTTGTGTCCCTAATAAACGTAGAAGCCAATGCTGTGAAATTTGACTGGAATATGTACTTTTATTTCTTTGTACATTGGATGGAAACGTCACAAATCATTATGTTTTTTCAGATTCACAGATTCATAATACTACTACTTTTTTCTAATTGAGGGGGTAAAATGGATGCCTAACAAACAGAGGGTTGGTGGTTCAACTCCCAGCATGGCAGAGTGAAGTGAGGCAAGATGGCTTGTGTCGGTGAAATGGTTCACACATTTTATTTGTGAGATGAGTTGAGTGGTCCCGCAGCTCTGCGGTGCCCCCCGCTGACCTGATTCATACAAAGCACTGTGTAACTGTGGCCTGTTCTCCAGCCATCACTGTGTGTGTGTGTGTGTGTGTGTGTGTGTGTGTGTGTGTGTGTGTGTGTGTGTGTGTGTGTGTGTGTGTGTGTGTGTGTGTGTGTGTGTGTGTGTGTGTGTGTGTGTGTGTGTGTGTGTGTGTGTGTGTGTGTGTGTGTGTGTGTGTGTGTGTGTGTGTGTGTGTGTGTGTGTGTGTGTGTATGTATTATTATATAAGATATTTTGTATCATAAATATGAAAGAAAATGGGACTTCAATTAATAAATAAATGTCCACATTCCTATTTAAAGACTATAATCTGATCGGGTCCAATCTTCCAACTATCCGGTCAAAAAAACAAAAGCTTTTATTTTTGACAAAAGGACATTTAAACATGTGAACTTCTAGAGATGATTTATTTGTTTGTTTTGGATTTTAAACCTTTGATTTCAAATCTTAAAGCATTTCCTTTTAAAGTGAATGTCTGCTATGCCAATGCTAATGTATGCTGTATCTGTTAACCTCAAACATGTTTGGAGCTGTATTAATGGGACTTGCTATCGTATTACTACTTATGATGAATAACTCTGCAAATACATCGCTTTCAAACGAGGAATGAGTGAAATTGTTTTAAAACAGGGATTTGGTGGTTATATCAAGTGGTTTGTGCAAACCTTCTTTCATAAAGTGCATCAGTGAGTGCCCCACAGAGAGCTGTGTGCAAACAGGAAGCTGTGGATTGTAGATTTCATCAAGTCTGTTTGCATCAAATCAATAGATAAGAGTTACTAATCAAATCCCTCCAGTCTGTTAGAGATAACTAAATCATGTCTCCACAAACAACATCTCTCCATGAGACCTCATCACACATGCGCATACTGCTGTTTCACATGTGATATTATGTGAAGCTGTGGTTTACACCTCTTTTATTTTCCATCTCCATGTGAAGTATCTGAGAGTCCAGAACCTGTACGAGGGCTTCGCTCTCAGAGGGTCTACACATGAGAGCGGAACAGAGGTGAAGCAGGGCAGGAGGCAGCCTCTCAGGCTGTATGCAGGGAAATACATCTGTTCATTATGTATTCTTGTTAAGAGACAATGCATGTCACTTCAAACCAATACGTGTACACAGGTCAGCACTGTGTCTAATGATTAACGGTGTGTGTGCACTCACTCAGCAAGCTGTTCAAACACACAGAAGTTACAGGCTGGCACTCTAAAAATCGCCTGAGTATAAGTTAAAAACTCTTTATTTGGTTTTCTTTTTCTCATGCCGTGTTGAGTCAAAAAGAGTTGGTTATGGATTTGACTAACAGGTTGCTACTGAGACGAACAACCGACTCCTTCCACCTGGATGATTTATTCAGACTAATCTTTCACCGCCGCCTGCTGTTCCTGTGACTTCACCAGCACTACGCTTCTCTGTTCAGCACCCTTTTGGGAGTGGTGTTGTAGGTGGTGTAATGTAAACCCAGCAGTATTGCACAGTTGGACAGAGGATGGAAGCAGTATTTCTGCAATACTGAACAACACATGAGTTCCTTTGAGTTTAGAAAGTGGAGAAGAATGAATCAGAAGGTTTGTGATGAAAGTTTCTCAGTGCACATGCGGTCCATAGTGAAGCTAGACGACGTGCTGGATGTGTGCTGCTCTCTGGTCAAAGGTCTGCAGTGAGCGTGCACAGAGAGCAGAGGAGAGGGGGGGGCAGAAACAAAGGGAACAGCAAAGGTGAGGAAAGTAAACCGTATTGTGGGGGAAACTTCTGTGTAGCAATGCAGGAGGAGTCAACAACTCAAAGGAGACACGGGGAGAGCTGGAGCTTTGATGGCAAACACTGATGGGTTTATTTTAGGGATGCACCGAATATTCGGCCACCGAAAATTATCGGCCGAAAATGGTTAAAAAGGCCCTTTCGGCTTTCGGCCGAAAGGGTTTTAGCACCGAAAAAATATCACCGAATGTCAGAACAGGCTTACGTTGGTAACCTAACGTGTTGTTGTGATGACGTAATAAAGACGCGGCGACCATGCTCGCGGCTAGCTCACAGGGGGGGGGGGGGGGGGGGGCATTGACCTTTGTCATCGAGATTGCCCTGAGCCTTTAACAAATCGTATTAACTAATCTGATGACAGACTGTAAACAGAATAGCTGAAATTTTAACAAACTAAATAACTCAGTTTCCTCTAATCATTAACCCATGTTTGTATCATGTAGTTAACTCCGTGTGTTGCTGCTAGCATACATAACACCTGACGTGGAAACGTTACTCGTGGATGGGGCTACAGAGCTGCTAGAAAGACGGTCGAACCCGGTACATTCCTCCGTCTGCATGCGGTGCACTAAATGTTTAGACAAATTGCTCGTGCTTACATGCTAAACTCTTATTGCACTTATGGTAACAAGTATTCTCCACATCGAGACGGGTAAAGTTTAACCACACCTCGGAGCGCGTTCTCTCCGCCATCTCCGCAGTGTGCTCCGCTGCATGTAGCAGCTGCGTGTGTGTAAACTGCCCCGCCCCCTCGCACACAGACGGGAGAGAGATCTCGTCTGATCGAAAATACATCATAGACGCATTTGTTGTCTTTGCATATTAGAAACGAGTTGGCAACACTAAGACTGCGATATAATGTTTTTTAGCAATAATACATGACATATATAAATGTACTGTATGCATTCAAAAGTGCTGAATAAATGTTTTATGGACCCATAATAGTGATTATTATTTAAGTTAAGTTTTGCCATAATCATGTCTATTTCCATAATCAGGTAGCTGAACAACATTGGTAAAAAATGTATACATTATATATATATATTTCTATTAATCATTTTCGGCCTTTCGGCATTCGGCTTTCGGCCAACTGTTTCCTATTTTCGGTATCGGTTTTGGCCAAGAATTTCCCATTCGGTGCACCCCTAGTTTATTTGGAGCTTCGGCCACAAAACAAGTCCAAGAGCCAGAGGTTCTGACTTCACGGTAGAGTTGCCACGTCAATACTGAAGAACTCTACCCCAGACCCGTGTGTTTAGCTAGTTCAGAGAGAATCATCAACATGCTGCATAACAAGATAGAATGATAACACCTCTATCAGCTGATGCCAACAGGCAGGAACAGGGAGACACTGAGAGCACAGCAGCCAAGGTTACAGGTGCGTGAGCTCAGTCAGGACAGTTTGAACTGATAAACTGGGTCAAAGTTATGGGCCTTGGACAATATTTCCCCAACACGTATGACTTTATAAAACTGATTATAGAGGCTTTTTTTGTGCAGGCTTTCTGCTGTCCTGATGTCAATGGGGAGCTCATTCCACCATTTTGGAGCCAGGATAGCAAACCCACGTGTTTTTGCTGATGGGAACTTGGGTCCCCTTCGCAGCGAGGGCGCAACGAGTCGTTTGGCTGATGCAGAGCGGAGTGCATGCGCTGGGGTGTACGGTTTAACCATGTCCTGGATGTAGGAAGGGCCAGATCCATTCGCAGCATGGTACGCAAGTACCAGTGTCTTGAAGTGGATTCTAGTAGTTACCGGAAGCCAGTGAAGGGAGCGGAGGAGCGGAGTGGTGTGGGAGAATTTAGGAAGGTTGAAGACCAGACGAGCCGCTGCATTCTGGATGAGCTGCAGAGGTCGGATGGCACATGCAGGTAGACCAGCCAGGAGGGAGTTGCAGTAGTCTAGGCGTGAGATGACGAGAGTCTGGACCAGAACCTGAGTCGCTTTCTGTGTCAGCTGGGGACGTATCTTCCTGATGTTGTAAAGCGTGTATCTGCAGCAACGGGTTGTAGCAGCGATGTTTGCAGTGAAGGACAGGTTGTTATCTAGGGTCACACCCAGATTCCTTGCAGTCTGAGTCGGGGAAACAACTGAGGTGCCGATGTTGATTGTTAGGTCAAGAGTGGGACAATCTTTTCCCGGGAGGAAGAGCAGCTCAGTCTTGTCAAGGTTGAGCTTGAGGTGATGAGCAGACATCCACTGAGAGATGTCAGCTAGACAAGCATCCTATGGGAACCTTTGATTCTTATCACCTGTGGCTGTCAGGACTACATTCACTGTGGACCACACAGACTACACAAGTGACACCTCTCAGGAAGATTATTTTACACAGCAAGATCTGATACCTGTCAGTGTAATAATAATAATACATTATATTTGTATAGGGGTATAGGACTATCAAACTTGATCAACCGGCATGGATTGATGGGGGGGGGGGGCTATGAGTAGACAAGAGGAGAAGAGATGAGTTTTGAAAAGGGACTGGAATACTATGAGGGTCTCAGAATAGCGGAGATCTTTGCATCGATATGTTCAAAACGTTTTTTTTCAAAATGTAAAAAAAAATTATAAAATTATAAATAGTGAAAAATGTAATATAAAATATTTCTAGTGTGAAGCAAAATATAATACTAAATATTATACAAGTGATTTGTATTAACCAAAATGACAAAAATTGCATAAAAACCCATATTATTTTAATACGGGTCCTTTTTGACCCACTTATGGAAGAGTGGGTCCAGTCACTCTAAGGGCATCTAAGGCTTCATGTCTGTCATCTCAAGCCCGCTGCTTCTTGCTCAATGCTACAAGTTGAATCTGCTGACACATTAACATGACCAGTAGATATTTCAACTTAGAACCCTTCACTTGAATAGAAAAGATACCTATGTGTTACGGACATATAAATAATAATAATAATAATAATAATTCCTTACATTTATTATAGCGCTTTTCCAGATGCTCAAAGCGCTTTACAAACACACATTACACATATCATACATGCAATGGTCACCACTGTGGACAATACCCACAGGAGCAAGTTCAGGTGAAGTGTCTTGCCCAAGGACACAATGGCTTTACAGACGCAGCAGCGGCGGGTTTCACCCCTTGATCTGATGATCATTGCACAGCGCACTGCGCCACACCGCACCACTTCCTCAAACATAGCTACATGTTGATTTTGCCACGATACTTTTTTGTACATTTTAAAAGTTGAAAGATGTTGCAATGTAATGCAATGCAATAGTTCACATCAGGCAGAGGCGAGGCGAGGGCCACACCTCTAAAACACAGTGGTCAGGCTGAGCACATGCTACACATTCATTCACAACATTCAAAACATTTATTTCATTGACGCTTTAATGTGCACAAACCTCACAGGAACAAAGGGTTGATGATTGCTTACCAATCATGTTGTGTCAAAACTGTTCAAATGCGTAACCACATGAGAACGCAATAACTTTTCCTTTATGTCCCTTTTAAGTCTTTTAAATTGTACGTGCTCTGAAAGAAGCAAGCACATTAAAAATACATTCATTCTGTTTTTAAAAAGGGCGAGGTGAATAAATACACATTCTGTTTTTAACAGTGATGAACCGTCAGGGCCTTCAAGGTATTCAGAGAACACCCTGAAACACTCAGATAAATCAAAATCGATTTAATTATATACATACAATTTTATAAAATGTAAATAAAATGAATAAATGAGAATCGTATCTGTGTTGTTGATATGAAATATTACATGCACGACGCATTTGAGTGGTTTTGTATTGAAAACAAAATGCAACCAATCAGATATTGTTCTGGTTGTGTGTGTCTACGGTCCAGTTGTGATGGACACGGTTCGCCACTGATTATTAACAACCTCTTTTAGTATGGAATGCCGTTTAAGCCAAAATTCACTAAACGGCATTCCATATTTTAGGTCTTAAGAACATGTTTTTAATCTCAGTGTTAACAGCACATTCACATTTCAATGTACCTGGGAATATGGCATATATTAATCCTACAAATATTCTAACATAAATGGAAAGTGTGTGTGTGTGTGTGTGGTGTGTGTGTGTGTGTGTGTGTGTGTGTGTGTGTGTGTGTGTGTGTGTGTGTGTGTGTGTGTGTGTGTGTGTGTGTGTGTGTGTGTGTGTGTGTGTGTGGGTGTGTGTGTGTGGGTGTGTATGTGAGTCCTGTGGGCCATCACTCCAAACATCATCCCTCTAACAGTTGCTCCGCCTCCACTGTCTCTGAGATCCAGCAGTCCTCAGGAGGGATGGTGATGTCACCTGTTGGGTGGGCGGCAATCTGCTGCAGAAGCTTCTCTGATTGAAGCAGCTGATTGGTCCAGGCCTGACACACCCCCTCTATGCCAGGCCCCTCCCCTCCATATTCTGGAGGCAGGACAGAAGGTGAGAAGAAGTCGCTTAAAGTGTCCTGGAAATCAGCACCGTGCATATGGATCTGCAGTGGGGGAGAGGGAACCTGATTCAACACGGTGTGTGTGAGTGTGAGAACAGAGACAGGTGATGTGTGTGTGACAGGTGGCTGACCCTCTTTCGGATCTTATCCGGCAGGAAAGGGCGGATCATGGCGAACACGGGCCGGAAGAACATTGGCTCGTTCACCAGATGGATACCTCGGACTTTCAGTGGAAAAGAGTCCTGGACATGCAAACACACACATACAAGGACAGGTGTAGAAACAATATAACGCTCTTAGACTTGAAAAAGAAAAGTTAAACACAGTCTGTAAAAATGTGAACAAATTGAACTTGTGAACACTGAAGCTGTCCAGCTATTTCAATAAACAATATTTCTAAGCAATCATTAAATAAAATTAAAAAATCATCTTTCTACCGGCCGATCTAATAATAATGCTCAAAGGGGAGGAAGATAAGGCTGAACTAAAGGACTCATTCCTATACTTCGTTATGTTGAAGCCTCTTGGAGCAAAGAAGGTTTCACAGCACCAAGATCATTTATTGAAACTTGTTTAACTTTGGGGGGAAACAATTCTGCTTTCTTTACTTGTTGCTAAAGTAGCGCTAAGTGCTAAATGCTGCTGAGAGCCAGGACTGAGAGCTGGGAATGTTGCGGTCCACACCGCTGTTTGATCAGAAGTAGCATACTCAGTACAGATGCACCTGTAATGCCACAGCTGTCCATATATCTACCACAGTGCAGTATTAGTGAATTCCACTCTGAAACTGTAGCTAACTAACAAACATATTGACTAACAATGTGCTGTGTTGTTTAGCTGTGTTCCTAACTTACGCAGGAACGTTACAGAAATAACCTTCCTGTGTGCAACATGCAGTCATGAGGAGGTTAGTGGAGACCTCGAGTTCTCCTTTCTGTAATAAAGAGTTTATATAGTATAATGTTTTATTATGGATGCCGCATTGCACCTTAGCATATGTAGAGTTGTGTGTCCAGCTTCACAGCACATAGTAAGAGTTGTGTTCACATAAAGCTGACCTGAAACAGGATGCTTGGCCTACCGAAAGCACAGAGGAAATCTTTCTGGCCAGGGAAGGGTTAACCTGCAGAGCGTGGCCTAAACTCCATCCCTGCAGGTCAAAAATGGCCTTCAGACCCTGCGTCTGTGTCTCCGTTTCCATGGAGATGATCTCTGATGTCATCAGGCTGACACTGAACACCTGGAAGGCCAACCAGTCTTTTGGGTCCCACTGTCCTGCAAACAGAAACCACTGTACTCTGTCTTCATTCACATTGCATCAGTCTGTAGCTCTACGCAGGATGTAGCAGTAAGCTCTGGTTACAACACGTATCAACAGGAACATAAGTATATATATGAATATATCACCTTATATTGGAATGTGTTAGCAAAGCCAATATATACACACATATATATCCACACAAAGAACACAGGTTTACTGACCGATCCTGTAGATGAGCACCCTGCTGCCGCTGTGGTCCCGCTGGGGGAGGACAGCGTGGTATGTTGTGTTGAGGAGGCCGAGCACAGAGGAGGGGGACAGACAGCGGCTGATCTCAGGACTCTCCCTGCGCCACCGCTGATAGTTCAGTAACAACTGCACAGGACACAGGAAACGAGAGTTATTCATAGGAATTAACTGTGTCTACCCCCCCCCCCCCCTGTGACTATAGAACACATGCTAAACAAGTGCTATCAGCTACAGGTCGACACAGATCAAATGGGTGTATAACCTTTAATCTGTTCTGTTCCCAGTACCAAACCCTCAAAGTAAATGCTGATCAAACCGTAAATAAAAAAACTAATTCAGTTGTGAAGTTTTATTAAAAGCAAATCCAAGAAGAATTTGTGTGGTAAGAGTCAGGGTCAGTTTGTGTGCCAGTGATTCAGACTGCTGAGCTTACACACAGTTGGGTGAGGTCCAGGTGTGTGCAAACCACTCAGCTTCATGTTGAGCCAACCAGAGGACCAGCTCTACTCAAACAAACAGCCATCAAACACTGCGTACTAACTATACAGTCTGCGGTACGCCAGTGTATTTTATTATTTTATCTTTTATCAATGTAGGGTGACCTTATCATTTACAATTAGCGGATTTAATATTTCTGTATTGCTTGTTTTACACAACAACAAAAATGTCTAGGATAATATTTGGCAAGCCTAACCAGATAACCAAAGATAAATAAATGCAGTATTTAGTGTTTTAGTTGCCTAAAGAGGGATTTAACAGCACACATTTTGACCTCTGAATTCTGAAGCTCTGTGATTGTCAGTGTAACTGTGAACCGACATGCACAACACCCTGAAACTGGAGCCACTGAATGCTATTCAGTCAAAATTCATTTTTATTTATGCACAGATGTTTTTGCTCTTATAATGGTCAATAATGTCTACACTATCAACAGTGTCCAAAGTCACTTTTTCTCTAATGGATATAGTTTTAGTGTACAAAACTGCAAGTACCCGATGGCTCGTTCAAGTACTGGATCACATGAAGGCTTATTTGTAAAGTGTCTGAACGACGCATTTAGAGAGTAGCAAAAAAAAATCCTAAAATGTAACAGATACACTCATCGCTGAAATAAATAAATTATGAATTTGACCATCCATAACCGGATCACACATAGGTGGTTGGTATCCTGCTGCAGAGGTCCCTCTCCCACCTGGAGAAGGCTCGGGGCTCTGTGAGGATCATGTGCCATCCGACCTCTGCAGCTCATCCAGAATGCAGAGGCTCGTCTGGTCTTCAACCTTCCTAAATGTTCCCACACCACTCTGCTCCTCCGCTCCCTTCACTGGCTTCCAGTAACTGCTAGAATCCACTTCAAGACACTGGTACTTGCGTACCATGCTGCGAATGGATCTGGCCCTTCCTACATCCAGGACATGGTTAAACCGTACACCACAGCACGTGCACTCCGCTCTGCATCAGCCAAACGGCTCGCTGCACCCGCACTGCGAGGGGGACCCAAGTTCCCATCAGTAAAAACACGTGGGTTTGCTATCCTGGCTCCAAAATGGTGGAATGAGCTCCCCATTGACATCAGGACAGCAGATAGCTTACACACCTTCCGGCGCAGACTGAAAACTCATCTCTTTCGACTCCACTTTGAGCGATAGAACTATTAACAAAGCACTTTTATACTAACAGAGGACTGGCTTATCTAAAGCCAGTTGAGTAGCACTTGAAATGTTTGGCTCTATGAAACCTGATGTACTTATATGATTCTGTTTTCTTCAAGTTTGTATTTTGTTGGTCGAATGTACTTATTGTAAGTCGCTTTGGATAAAAGCGTCAGCTAAATGCAATGTAATGTAATGTTCTTTGATTTCTCCGTGCCTTCAACACCATCCAGACCCCACTCCTGGGGGACAAGCTGCAGCTCTTGGGGTGAATCACCACCTCACCTCCTGGATCACCTCACCAACCGTTCACAGTACACGAGGATTGTATTGCGTGGATAATAGACCAATCACAGTAAATGTTTCTTTTTCATCTCACAGTGCACATATTTAAGTAATCATAACAAAGCTAAAAGTTAATCTGTTTTCCCTTTCTCTTTTCAAGAGCGCTTCAGAGGATGGCTGAATTCACAAAACGTGGAGAAGACCGAGAGGGGGAAGTTGGCCGGTTACTACATTTCACAAAAAATAGAGGACCTTGTGAAAAGCGGAAAGAAACAGTTGAAGGAAACTGCTTACAAATATGCAGTAATTGGTGTTTTGAAAATGTTTTCAAATGTGTGTTAATGTTCATTGTGTGTTATAAATGATGTTCCTGCTTCTAATCATTTGATGTATGAGTATTTATGTACAGACAATACATTCTATACATTCTGGTACCTTTCTGGTAAGGTAGGTGCTCTGATCTGAAATGATAGATGTTCATTGAGCTACTGCAATTGGGTGAGAGTGTTTCATCATCATATATGACCAGCTTAACCATCAAGTAATCCCAGCTAAAGTTCTACTCAAGATCATACCAGTCTGACCAGCTAATGGTGACCAGCTAGAAGACTGTGACCACCAGCTAAACCAGCTAATGGTGACCAGCTAGAAGACTGTGACCACCAGCTAAACCAGCTAATGGTGACCAGCTAGAAGACTGTGACCACCAGCTAAACCAGCTAATGGTGAACAGCTAGAAGACTGTGACCACCAGCTAAACCAGCTAATGGTGACCAGCTAGACCATTGTGACCACCAGCTAAACCAGCTAATGGTGACCAGTTAGAAGACTGTGACCACCAGCTAAACCAGCTAATGGTGACCAGCTAGACCACTGTGACCACCAGCTAAACCAGCTAATGGTGACCAGCTAGAAGACTGTGACCACCAGCTAAACCAGCTAATGGTGACCAGCTAGAAGACTGTGACCACCAGCTAAACCAGCTAATGGTGACCAGCTAGAAGACTGTGACCACCAGCTAAACCAGCTAATGGTGACCAGCTAGAAGACTGTGACCACCAGCTAAACCAGCTAATGGTGACCAGCTAGAACACTGTGACCACCAGCTAAACCAGCTAATGGTGACCAGCTAGAACACTGTGACCACCAGCTAAACCAGCTAATGGTGACCAGTTAGAAGACTGTGACCACCAGCTAAACCAGCTAATGGTGACCAGAAGACTGTGACCACCAGCTAAACCAGCTAATGGTGACCAGCTAGAAGACTGTGACCACCAGCTTTTACCAGCTAAACCAGCTATCCCGAACAGCTAAAGCAGTGGTTCTCAAATGGGGGTACGCGGACCCCTAGGGGTACGTTGGAGTACTGCAGGGGGTACGTGAGATTTATTTTGTTAATGAAAAAAATAAAATAATAATTGATATATATTCCAATTTTAGGAAAAGTAAGGAAGTTTGAGCAGTGTGGGTTTTATATTAACAGTTTCACATATTTCAAAACGCGAAGTGTAATAACTGCAGTTTGCCTCCCTGTCAGAATGACAAAGATCCTCAGTGAAGCACAAGCCCATGTTTCACTACATTGTAAGGACAACTTATTAAAAAGATCAGTTCAATGCAACTAATGTCGTCTTAGTGTTATTGCATGATGTTAAAATTGGTTTGACATGAATTTAGTGATGGATTGTAAACATTTTAAATGTAGCATTTAAGTGTTTCTCAGTTACAATGTTGTTGTTTTAATACAGCAGACACTGATGGTGCAGCGCTGTACTGTACCTCTTTAAATAGGCATTTTTCCCCTAACAAATCAGGGGGTACAAGGCTGAATTCTTTTTTCAAAGGGGGTACATTATTGAAAACAGTTTGAGAATCACTGAGAATCAAAGTGTCCAAAACCCCTCTAAACCAGCAAACTAATCCAGCCTAATATTGACTGCAGGGTCTACTTTTACTGAGTACTTCTCCCACCTCTGCCTGCAGAAGTCAGTCAAACAGCTCTCATTAAGTCAATCTGACTCCTCTCTCTGAAGTATGTGTGTAAAATACTCCTCTCTCTGAAGTGTGTGTGTAAAATACTCCTCTCTCTGAAGTGTGTGTGTAAAATACTTATAATATTATTGCTCGTATACTGCATTAGCCTGACTTCACACTTCTACCCACACATCGCCTCACACTCATCTGTTTTTATTTCATATTTATACACACTTTCTGTACGTTTTCCTTACATACAAAACAACTTTA